>NC_134257.1:17606917-17891917 GCF_965152275.1 Natator depressus
CCATGGCTGGCCCGGTAAACAGTGGCGCTATTCCTAGTACAGAGCACCCTACAAGCTTCTCGGTTGTGAGGGAATTCTTTATATTGCCCTCCAATGCCGTAGTCAGTCGCCGCAGGGTCTTTTCTCGTGACTCGGAGGTATCTTTCCTTTGGGCAGTGTGGCAGTTATTGACAGATGAGGAACTCCATGAGCTATATAACAGCTCCCTGTCCAGTTGGCTGGCAGCACCTTGTAAGCCTTTTGGCCACATACAAAATAGTGACCCTGTAGGGCCCAGTAAGGACTGTTTCTTAAGGGGATTCCTGGAATATTTAAGGCTGCTTTTCCAAACAGTTCATATGCCCCTAAGGGGGCATCCCATCCTCCTGATTGGGTACAAGTGGGGGCGTTTCTAATTGTGCCTTTCAAATTACACTCACCATAGGGACCACTACAAACCCACCATTGGCTTGCTACATTGGAGATATTAACTGGACGGCAAGTTATATTTCCAAACCTTTCTTTTGTGATAAGATTATTGGTAAGAGTTTCCCTAAAAGGGGAGGAACCATTACACCCACACTGCTGGCCTCCCCTCTTGGTCTTTATCCAATACCCATCAGCCCACTGTAATAACACAGGAGCTCTTTCGCACAGGATGCCCATAGTGATCAGATTGGTTTCAGGTGAAACATAATACTCCCTGAGTGAGTACTGCAACTGAATACTCCTGGTCCTGATAGGTGGCTTGCTGTAAAGAGGTCTTGTTCCAGAACGGCGAGTCCGTTCTTTCCTGCTCTTTGGTGGCAGCTAATTCTGCTAGGGTCAAGGGCAGCATGTCAAGGGGCATTCCCGTTTTGGGGGACAGTGGAGTTGGAGCACATACCCAGCAATCAGTCTGGTTTGTTAAAGTAGCAACATGGTGCGCAAGCGAAACAAAGGAGTTATGCTCCCGATATGCACGGTTTGGAAATACCAATACAGAGAATAACAATGTTACTCAATTAATTATCACCAGAGTCTTCCCAACCCAGGGTCTCCAGTACCTGGGTGGGCCCATTTTAGCGTTAAGGTGCCCGCTATTTGTGTCTTTTAAACAGTAGCTTTAGCCCGAGATCATCACTAGATGAGGAGTCAGCAGGTTGGACGGTCCACTGTTCTGCTGACGAGGGGGCGGGTACTGCCTTCAGACGAGAGTGATGGATCCAGTTCTTGTGTCCCTCGATCTTTGCCGCTGTATGGGAGATCAGCAGGACGGTATAGGGTCCTTTCCACTTTTCCTGGAGAGGCTCGTCCTTCCAGGTACGAAGAAGCACGGAGTCGCCGGGCTGTAAGGAGTGGACGGGAGAGTCCAAGGGGAGAGGCTGGGAATC
Organism: Natator depressus; assembly: GCF_965152275.1. Lineage (NCBI taxonomy): Eukaryota > Metazoa > Chordata > Testudines > Cheloniidae > Natator > Natator depressus. The sequence continues at coordinate 17,608,270 of NC_134257.1, forward strand.
CTTGGTATACCTGTGAAGAGACAAGAGAACAGCAGACAGGGAACACATATACTGAGCCAAAAAAACATTACCCAACTCCCATTCCCCTGACAGAACCGGGGTGCCATTCATAGGCCATGCCCTTCCAAACATAATTTCAAAGGGACTAAGCCCTAATCTACCCTTAGGGAGAGCGCGGATGCGGAGCAGGATGAGGGGCAAAGCATCAGGCCATCGCAATGAGGCTTCTTGGCACATTTTTGAGAGATGTCGTTTAAGGGTCTGATTGGTACGCTCCACTACCCCACTGGCTTGCGGTCTCCAGGGCATATGGAGTTTCCAGGGGATCTGTAAGGCATGTGAGATGCTTTGAATGATTTTTGACGTGAAGTGTGTCCCGTTGTCAGATTCCATCCACTGGGGGAGTCCAAAGCGAGGAATGATCTCCTTAACAAACTTGAGGGCCACTGTTCTGGCAGTGCAATTACGGCATGGGAAGGCTTCTGGCCATCCGCTGAACCGATCCACTATGACAAGGACATATTTGAACCCTTGGGTCCGGGGAAACTCAGTAAAGTCTATTTGCCACACTCGTCCGGGGCCCGGAGTGGGTTCCAGGGCAGCTGGTGGCACAGGATGTCCCGGTCGGGGGTTATTCTTTTGGCAGACTAAGCAGTCCGCTTGTACCTGGGCAGCCAGGGGTCGGAGGCCAGATGTGATAAAGTATTTTCCCATTAGTTGGATAAGTGCTTCCCTGCCAGCATGAGTGGTTTCATGTAGTTTCTGCAGCACTGGCCGGATCAGGCCCTTCGGTAGGAGGATCTTCCCTTCCAGTGAATGGAGCCATCCTTCCTTTTCCCGGAGACCGAGTTTGTCATTTAGCTGTCTCTCCTCCCCAGAGTACTGAGGGGTTGGAAGCTCCCCTACTGATGGGATAAGGGCATGCATATGGGCGTTCTCAGTCTGAGGGGATGGCAGGGTGGCAGCATGCTTAGCCTCTCTATCTGCCCGGGCGTTACCTCTGGCCACACCTTGATCTTCCCTTTGATGGGCTTTACAGTGTACCACCGCCACTTCCGAGGGGAGTTGTACTGCTTCTAGGAGCCGGAGGATTTGGGGCCCGCACTTTACTGGAGAGCCTTGAGCTGTCAGCATTCCCCTTTGGTTCTGTAGGCCAGCATGAGCATGCAGCACCCCAAAAGCATATTTTGAATCAGTAAAAATGTTGACCCGCTTTCCTTTTGACAGTTCAAGTGCACGGGTCAGGGCTATTAGTTCGGCAAGCTGAGTAGAGGTCCCAGCAGGCAAACCTTCAGCTTCCACAGTGTCATGGAGGGTCACAACAGCATAACCCGTCCTCCTTTGCCCATCTATTACAGTACTGCTACCATCAGTGTACCACTCATAATCTGCATTTAGGAGGGGTACATCCTTTAAATCCAGACGGCTAGAGTACTGGGCATCTATGATCTCTAAACAGTCATGTTCCTGTTCCTCTGTTTCTGGCAAGAGGGCGGCTGGGTTAAGAGAGGGGCAAGGCTGTAAGGTGACTTCAGAGTTCTCTAACAGCTTAGCCTGGTACCGAGCAATCCGAGCCTGGGTGAGCCAGAGCCCACCCTTGGTGTCTAGCAGGGCTCGGACCATATGGGGAGTAAGATTTGCATAACCCCTCCCAATGTTAGCTTCTCGGCTTTCTCAAGCACTAGGGCAGTAGCTGCGACCGCCCGTAAACATGCCGGCCAACCCTTTGCAACCTGATCCAGTTGCTTAGAAAAATAAGCCACGGGACGTCTCCATGCTCCTAACAGCTGTGTGAGCACTCCTAGGGCCACCCCCTTTCGTTCATGTACATACAACTGAAACGGCTTAGAGAGGTCCGGCAGGCCCAGAGCCCGGGCTTCCATCAACTTCCTTTTCAAGATTTTAAATGCCCTGTCAGCCTCTGGGGTCCAATAGAAGGGGTCATGATCTCCTCCTTTTACACAGTCGTACAGGGGTTTAGCCCATAGTCCAAACTCTGGGATCCATATCCTGCAAAAGCCTGCCATACCCTGAAATGCCCTGAGCCGCTTACGATTACTTGGGGTAGGAACTTGACAGATAGCTTCCTTTTTTTTTTTCTGCTTGAAAGCTGACGCTCCCCTTGCCTTAGCTGTAACCTGATTCCGCTCTACCTCAGACAACAGGGTTCTCAGGAGGATATTACAGTCGTCTCAATCCGGCTTGTGACTACTGAGGCACCCCTCAAATAAACCAGCTTGGGTTCATGGAGAATTCCCCAGCCTGTGTTTTACAAGCTGCTAGGTCTATGGGATTGAATGGCACATGGGTGTAAACTTGCATAGTGGTAGCCTGACGTCCGTCTGCCCCTGGGCAAGCCACAACAGTCTCAGTAATCAAAGGATAGAGTCCCACCGAGGGGGCAATCTCTGTAACCTGAGGCATTCTACCCTTATAAGGTGGGGGTGTGGGGGCCGAAGGGGACACCGGCTCTGCCATTACAGTGGAGGTGGGGGTCTGGGGACTAACATTAGCTGCTACCGAACCAATCGGAGTCAAATTACAGCTCTGCAGAATTACAGCTCTGTTCTATCTCTTAAAGCCATAAACGCTTGTGCATACAGATGTTCATTCCATTTACCCATTCACTGACAAGACAAAACTAATTGGAGGATCGTGTTGTAATTAATTGACCCTCCTGGTGGCCACCACTCCTGGTCCTCTAGTTGATATTGAGGCCAGTCTATTGTATAAAACCTTTTCAATTTGCTTTTTGTCATTGGATCTGATCCAAACACTTTCCAGTTTGCTAGAATGCATTCTAGGGGCGTACACTGTGCCCTAACCCCCGAGCTCTGTCCCTGTCCCATACCTACAGGGTAACTCTGGGCGTCCCCAGGTTCCAACAGAGCATACAATCCGGATTTCAAAAGGTTCCTACCTTATCCAAAGGAACGGTTCCTCACTGTCACCCGCAGCTCCTCCTCCCCTATGTCCAAGGGACCGGTTCCTCACCATCGCCCACAGCTGCTTCTCCACTACATGAGTGCGTTGCACCGTTGTGCCCTCCGGGGTCGATCAAATTGCATCTCCTCCGAGGCCCGCGATGAACTCTCCGGTGCGTGCTGGGCGTCGGTTCTCGCCGCAATCCTCAACCTCCACGAGGGGTCCGGGCAAGGCTAAATAGCAGCCTCGTCGCCTGGCCAAAAGCTGTTGCCGCCACCCAGTGCCAGAGGCGAGCAACAGCAGGGGTTCGCTGCCCGGTATGCATCACCCAAGAATCACAACGGGGTGGAGAAAAAGAAAAGTTTATTTGCAGCTGCAAAGAAGGTACATGGAGAATAGAAGCTCAAATCCTGCACACAGAGCAGGAAGTTACACAGGCTTTTATACATCCTTTCTTCAGCATACTTATCCAATAGCAAGCTGCCCTAAGTGTCAATATAGCCAGCCAATCCAGTTACCAGCTAGTTCCCTTGTTCTCTGTACCATCTGTTAAACCATACATAAAGCTGCTTTATTCACCATTGTTCTTCCATATCTGCCCTGTTTGGCCTTGTTTAGTTTCAGGCAGTCTGATTCTGCAACATATTGTTGCAGATCCTCAGCATAACTGCTGTGAGTGCCTCCAGGCGGGGGGGCCAAGGACACTTGGGCCTAGTGCGAGAGGGCTTCATCGACACTCGTGGTCTTCCATCCCCTCGAGTTACCTAGTGGCCATGCCCAATGTTCCCAAAAAGACTAACAAATTTATATGAGCATAAGCTTTCATGAGCTATAGCTCACTTCATCGGATGTATTCAGTGGAAAATACAGTGGGGAGATTTATATGCACAGAGAACATGAAACAATGGGTGTTACCATACACACTGTAACGAGAGTGATCAGGTAAGCTGAGCTATTATGAGCTACTATGAGCAGGAGAGCGGGGGGAGGGGACTTTTTGTAGTGATAATCAAGGTGGGCCATTTCCAGCAGTTGACAAGAACATCTGAGGAACAGTGGGGGGAGATGTGGGGGGGGAATAAACATGGGGAAATAGTTTTACTTTGTGTAATGACCTATCCACTCCCAGTCTTTATTCAAGCCTAAGTTAATTGTATCCAGTTTGCAAATTAATTCCAATTCAGCAGTCTCTCGTTGGAGTCTGTTTTTGAAGTTTTTTTGTTGAAGAATTGCCTCTTTTAGCTCTGTAATCGAGTGACCAAAGAGATTGAAGTGTTCTCCAACTGGTTTTTGAATGTTATAATTCTTGATGTCTGATTTGTGTCCATTTATTCTTTTACGTAGAGACTGTCCAGTTTGGCCAATGTACATGGCAGAGGGGCATTGCTGGCACATGAAGGCATATATCACATTGGTAGATGTGCAGGTGAACGAGCCTCTGATAGTGTGGCTGATGTGATTAGGCCCTATGATGGTGTCCCCTGAATAGATATGTGGACACAGCTGGCAACGGGCTTTGTTGCAAGGGTAGGTTCCTGGGTTAGTGGTTCTGTTGTGTGGTGTGTGGTTGCTGGTGAGTATGTGCTTTGGGGGGCTGTCTGTAAGCGAGGACTGGCCTGCCTCCCAAGGTCTGTGAGAGTGATGGGTCGTCCTTCAGGATAGGTTGTAGATCCTTGATGATGCGTTGGAGAGGTTTTAGTTGGGGGCTGAAGGTGACGGCTAGTGGCGTTCTGTTATTTTCTTTGTTGGGCCTGTCCTGTAGTAGGTGACTTCTGGGTACTCTTCTGGCTCTGTCAATCTGTTTCTTCACTTCAGCAGGTGGGTATTGTAGTTGTAAGAACGCTTGATAGAGATCTTGTAGGTGTTTGTCTCTGTCTGAGGGGTTGGAGCAAATGCGGTTGTATCGCAGAGCTTGGCTGTAGACAATGGATCGTGTGGTGTGGTCTGGATGAAAGTTGGAGGCATGTAGGTAAGTATAGTGGTCAGTAGGTTTCCGGTATAGGGTGGTGTTTATGTGACCGTCACTTATTAGCACCATAGTGTCCAGGAAGTGGATCTCTCGTGTGGACTGGTCCAGGCTGAGGTTGATGGTGGGATGGAAATTGTTGAAGTCATGGTAGAATTCCTCAAGGGCTTCTTTTCCATGGGTCCAGATGATGAAGATGTCATCAATGTAGCACAAGTAGAGTAGGGGCATTAGGGGACGAGAGCTGAGGCAGCGTTGTTCTAAGTCAGCCATAAAAATGTTGGCGTCCTGTGGGGCCATGCGGGTACCCATAGCAGTGCTGCTGATTTGAACCCTAATTAGACTGTTGCACAAATCATTACAAATCATACACAGGATCCATAGGTCAGCAGAGAAACATTCCCTATGAAGATCTCTTGCTTAAAGGGAGATCTATTGAGAAAGAGTGCTGTGATGAAAAGGGGCCACTGCTGGGTAAAGCTGGCCTTCAGTGGGTGAAGGAACGGGAAAGAACATCCTGCACCAGTGAGAGGAATTCTGAGATAGACTGGAAAGGGAAACCTCTGCAGCAGCAGCTGGCTCAGTAGCAGGTATATAGGCCAAGGCCTGTTCCACCCAATTCAGGACATTTTAACCCCTGAGAAGCCTAAGGGAACTGGTAAGCCAGTAGTATGAAGGTAGACAAAAGGATGGATGTGTGTCAACTGTGGACAGCAAGACCATTTAGTACAAGACTGTGAGAACTCACCTCACCCCAATTTAGCGCAACAACGGCAAAGCTGCCTGCTGGAGGATTTGCGTGACGGGGACAGCCAGCAAAGCAGTCATGTAGATGCACAGAGTACAATCTGGATCTCATGAGGACAATCCTGGAGAAGACTCAGCATACTAAAAGAGTTTCAGACAGCAAGACCATAGCCTGGAAGGACAAATGTGCAAGACTCTGTTCCTGTTGGTTGGAAAGTTTTGCAGTGACAAGATAGGCATATAGGACACTTGATTCGCTTTCTGGAGTCTGGCCCTAGGCCCAGTCAGGGTGAGGAGGAGAAGGAGACATATAAGATCTGTCTATACTTACGAGACTGGCCAAAGCTTTTTGTGTCCAATGGGGTTTTGTACAGAAAGATTCAGGAAAGAGTAGATTTGGGATAGCTAGTGATTCCCTACGCTCATTGAGACAGCATTAGAAGGAATCCCTGGGAAGATATGCACCACATGGGAATAGAAAGAACACTAGAGTTGCTAGAGGTCAGTTTTATTTGCCTTAAATGACCCGAGCCGTAGAAAGGAAATGTCTGCAATCAGAACTCAATCCTCAGTCAGCGGAATTTGACCCAAACAAGAGGAGTCAACTTCATGAAGATCAACTGGAAGGGACACAAACCGGGGAAATTTCCCACCACAACATCTGTAGAGAGTACTGCAGAGGTATCTATTGGATCTCACAGAACATGGCAAGTTAGAAGCCAATTAGTCCAATTTGGCGACCATCTCCCGCACTCTGTTATTAATCCAAGGGCTGGAATATAAGGAGCCCTAGACTTTGGTTTGCTGACAAGGCAAGTGTTTGGGAAAGAATCAAGTTGCTGCTGTTCTTTTCAAGTGGTGAAGGTGACACATGCTACATGTTATGAAGACTGAGACCTCATCTCAGAAAGAAGATCAGAGAACACTGTGTTTGCTATGTGTGTGCTAACGTGTAAAGGCTATGTTGAAAGATTGTATTTAAATATATGCAACAGCACCAAAGTGGGAAGGCTGTATAAGGGCTAGATTTAATACCAAATAGCTTGTGTTTAAAAATTATTCAGAAGAATTCCAGATACTATTTGCAGGGTGTTTGCATGTGTTCAGTGTTAGTTTATAAGACATTGCACTGGACTCACTCTCTCTCTCTCTCTCTCTCTCTCTCTAGCTGCCTGGGAACTGTTAACACCTATGTTCAGGGTTTTACATACAACAGCCCTGAGGTTTAACTCTGTGCAGAAGCTTGTGCTTCAACAAAGGACTCAGCTGAGGAAGTGCAAGAACGAGGGGTGTGTAACCAAGTTACACATCCTAGTGGCGCAGCAACCCTTATCCTGTTATGTGTTGTCTTCAGATACCACCTCCCCTCTCCTTCCTCCTGTGTGATGTCACCCCAGAGCCCCTGTTGTTTCCCAGGCGATTGTAGTAAACAAGTCCCTGGAGGTTCTGCTATGCCATGTGAGTAATGGCTTCCTCGGCCCCAGGCCAATTCAGTTACTCACCTCAGAGCCAAGGTACTGAATGGAAAATACAGGGGATGGTGGGAGGGACCCATTTGTTTCTGGAGCTGACTAAGAAGAGGGCATGGTAGAATAACATGCAGGCCAGAGGATGGCCTCAGCCATCACCTCCAAGCCCAAAGGAGGAAGAGTAGGGAGCGGCCAGCAAGAATTCCTGCTCCCCCCACCACCCAACTTCAACCAGACAGCTCTGCCAAGCAACAACCCAGGGCTCATCTACTGCCTGACGGATGCCACTGTGTCATCGCCCTCAGTGCTGGTCCAGACCCTGCCGGGGTCCTTCCCAGACATCTATGATGGAGACACCAAGAAGTGGGAGGAGCATTTCCACAGCATCCAGAGGGCCTACAAGGAATTTGGCAAGGATGATGACTTGGCCATCCGGGTGCTGACCGAGGACTTCACCCTGCCATTCCCATTTATCTGGCCGGCTGAAGGTGAGGCATCCCTGCAGCCATCCTATGACCCCACCGACTGCTCCAGCTTCGACTTCTTCCTGCACCCAGGCAAACCCGTGCCTCGGATCCTGCAGCCGCTGCATGCCACCACCCAGGCCTTCTTCAACAAGAGACGCCTGGAGCAGCTGGCCCTCAGCTATGCCAGCCAGGCTTCCCAGGGGCCACCGGCACAAGGAGCCACTCCCCCGATGCGGACAGACGTTGTGATGATCACCAGCCTGCCGCATGTGAGCACCTCCACCATTCCTGGAGAACCCACCTTCCTCCTAAAGGATGTCAAAGGCCTGAGGAACATCCAGCCTGCCCCTGTGGCAGTCTCCAATCCTGCCCCACCACAGCTAGGAAATCCTGGGTTCCTTACCCCAACCATTTCCCATTTAAACCTTCAGTAATGCTCCAGATGTGTATGAACCCAAACGCGGCCCATCTGAATACTCCAGATGTTTATGAAACCTCGACACACCCCATGTGAACACTCAGTAATGCTCCAGATTTTTATGAACTCCAGCGCTGCCCGTCTTAATGTTCCAGATGTTTATGAACTCCAGCACTGACCATAACACACACTGATGTTCCAGATGTTTTTGAAGCCCAGTGCTGCTCACCTGACCACTCGGGTAAATCTACATTGCAAAAAAACAACCCCATGGCAGCGAATCACAGAGCCAAGGTCAACTGGTTTGGGCTCATGGGGCTCATGCTGCTGGGCTAAAAATAGCAGTGTAGACGTTCGCACCCAGGATGGAGCCCAGGCTCTGAGACCCTCTCCCCTTGCTGGGTTTCCAGCCTGGCATGGAACGTCTACACTGCTATTTTTAGCCTTGTAGTGTGAGCTCCGCAAGCCCGAGTCAGTTGACACAAGCTCCAAGAGTCGCTGCTGCAACGTAGGCATATCCTCAGTGATGATCCGGATGTTTGTTGTCTAGCTAGGATCTGTATGTTACAGCCTGGGTTGAAAGTTTAATAAAAATCGGCCTATCTGCTGAATAGGGACCCTACCAGCCTACCCTGTCTATGGAGAGAGCATCCCGGGGCTAAGATTAGTAAAATCGAATCAACTTGGACTCATCTTTGATCTTAGAATGGGCTCAGCGGACAGAAACATAGATCCTCTTCCACACCACAGCCAGGTCTCTCGCCCTGGGAAGTCAGAGACGAGTTGTGGGAGGCTCAGTCCCGTTACCAGCAGGACAGGTGTCAACACAACTCAGCTGTCCTGTTCACTATCACCTTCAGCACCATGGTCAGGGATTAAAATAGGCCCAGGACACTGAAGCTGCAGCATCCAGATGAAGGCTGGTCAAAAATTTGCCATCAAAAACGGTATGTCCCAAAACCAAAATATTTCCATTCTCAAATGCCACCAGGGTGTCTCATGGGAGCTGTAGTTTGGGTGACTCGTGCTTTTGGGCTAGGCCCTGGTCAGGCTCCCATGATACACCATGGTCATACAACTGCCATGATGCATGGCCTCCCCTTGCTAAGCGAGGAGCTGGCAGTCCCTCGTGGGCGATGTCCAGATGGGGATCCTTGTCCCCACAGCAGAGTATGAGGCACCATTTCAGAATGGAAATCCTGCAATTTTTTTCCCCAAAAACTCCAAATTTAATCCCATTTTCCAGCTCTAATCCAGACCTCTTCCTACTCTCCAACTGGCAGGTCCAGCCCCTCTCTGTCCCCTGCAAATCCATATCATGGGTGTGTGTATGGGGAGCTGAGCTCTCAGTCATAGGGTGGGTGAGGATGAATGCACCAAACAATTCCTAAATTCTGCCCCCCCAGCACTGGCGAACCCCACTGTGACACTTCCCGGGGATACCCAGGGCTGGGAGACTTCCTGCTATCCTCTGCTTTTCCCATGCGGGAGCCACCTGTGCTAGCCATGGGTCAGCTCCCCACCTCCACCAGCCACAGGTGAAACAAGCTGTCAATCCTCAGTCTGTGCAGACCCCACTGTCCCTCTGCAGGTTAGCGAGAGGTGCACTCCAGCTCCCAAGCCTGCCAAGCATCTTCAGCGTGGACCCCCTGGTGCACTGGACCCTCACTGTCTTTTCTGCCAAGGAACAGCACCCCACAGCTTGCCAGTTATACCTCAGATCACCGCTCTCCTTAAACACAGCCCTTAGAGCTGCTTAGGGAGAAAACAAGCAAACATTTATTTAACAAAGAGTAGATTTCAAATAATAGCAAGTAGGAGTAACTGGAAACAAAAAGTTACATGTAAAATAAAATCACAGCACATATCCTAGGGCCTAGGCAATTAACCAAATACTAAGGGTTGCTCCCCCAAAGATCCTCACAGCGATTTACGGCCTGCTTGGCTGTGACCTTCTGTTCACAGGCAAACACACAGCTTGCTTCCTAGGAGAAGGATCCAGCCTGTCTCTTTGCAACCCCAGATATCTCAAAACAGTCCTTTGATCTTTGTTCATAAACTGTGAGCTCCTTCTTGTAGATTTCACGGTCTCTTGTTGATGTCACAATCTTGATTAGCTGGTGGCTGTATATGAAAACAAACTTACATTCTGAGATGCACAGTGCACAATGATCAGACAGAGAAATAAGCACCTGCTGCCCCATGCCTGAACAAAGCCTGTCTGAGGCATGTCACCACCTGGTGACCTGCCTTTGACTTCAAAAGCTTGAAGACATAATTTCCAGTATAAATACATCACTCCTTAAATATGATCCTACATACATTTCACAAAGATGATGATCACTACTGGCTCTCAGCAGACACCTTATGACATCCTTCAGTGAATTCTTCTGCATATACTTGACCCAGGGGATTCGTGTAAAAGTCTCCCCCATCACCCCCGTGCCTTCTGCCTGTTGGCACAAGGAGGTTTCTGTGTCACATGTCACACAAGACTTTGGGAAGTCCTGGGCCAAATCTCATTCAGTGGGACATGCGTTCTGTGACCCTAGTGCCCCCGTGACCCCCCACCAACATGCCTCTGCTTCTCCCTCAGCAGCCGCCTCTCCCTGTGCTATCCCATTGAATCCCTTCACGTTCCTTTCTACAACCCTTAGTCACCAGTGTCGGGATTACAATGGCTCCAGTGGCTCCATGGAGCCAGGCCCATGCTCAGAAGGGGCCCCGGCCTGCTCTGCTTGCACTGCGCCCCAAGACCCTGCCAGCCCGCTGGCTCCCCCCTGCCCAGCCAAGGGCTCCTCTCCGCTCCCTGGCCCCACCCTCCTGCTCCTCTCTGCCTCTGGCTGGACCCCTGAGCACCTCCGGCTCCAGGTATGGCCTGTCTCCCCAGAGATGAGCTGCCTGGGACTGGTGCAGAAGCCTGGCCAGTCTCAGCCAGGTGTGTGGGGGGGGGAGTGACAGTGTGGGGGGCTTGCCAGGGCCCCTGCAGGCACATGGGTCGTGAGGGAGCCCAGGCGGAGCAGGCCCTGGCCTGGCTGATCGCGGCACTCCCGAGGGGCTGGAGCGATTCCCCGTCCCGTGACCAGCCCTGGCTGCGCTGCCGGCTCACCCCGGCAGACACAGTCGCCTCCCAGCAGGGCCAGTGAGTGCGGCCGGGAGGCAGGGGTGGGGAGTGGGTCTCTGGGGGGTGCTGGGCTGTGAGGGGACGGGGAAGATCTGTGTGTGTTGGGGCACTAGGGAATGGAGGTACGGTGGGGGGTACTGGGCAGCTGCGGTGGGCAGGGCTGTCCTTAGGCATACGCAGCTGCGTAGGGCACCCGGAAATTTGGGCGACCACCGGGACAGCCGGTAAGAGCGGGTCGGCTCCCGCATACCCAGCACGCGCTGCAGTCTCCTTAGGCAGGGCCCGTATTCACAGAGCCGAATGCACCGGGGGGGTACGCGGGTCTCTGTGGGGAACTGTGACTCTCCACCACTGTGAGGCGGGGCGGGCGGCTCGGTATCCTTTGGTGCCTCGTCCCTCCCGCCCAGGCTGTGAGCCCGGGCTGCATATGAAGCTCAGTGTGTGTCAGCAATGGGTGGGGGGTTCTTCTGGGGGGTCCGTGGGCGGGGGTGGTGGCTGTGCCCCAATTCGGGCACGGGGGCACCAGTTTAATAATGTTGTGTAGGACTCCATAAATCCTAAGGACAACCCTGGTGGTGGGGCTGTGGGCAGGGGGGCGCTGGGCCAGGGTGGTGTTGTGCAGGGGGCTGTGCATTTGTGGGGGGTGGGGAGGGGAGGTGCTGGGCATAGCAAGTCCGGGGGGGCTCTGGCCATAGTGAATCGGGGGAGGGGGCGTGTTCTGGTGTTGGCCGGGGGTGCTGAGTGCGACGGCATGGGCCCCCCCAAGGGGAAGGGGCAGGCTGGCAGCACAGGGCCAGGCGGGCCACTGTGCATCTGGCATCTGCCGGTCTGTAAATAGTGCCCCTGCCAGGCCGTGCCCCGTGGCCTCTGGCCGGCCCCTCGCTCCGGGGACTGACGTCCCCCACCATGCTCCACTGCCTCCAGGGGCCCCCAAACGCGAATCCAGCCCTGCGCGTCACGTGACTGTCCCCAATGCCCTGCGTGCCAGCCCCGGGCGCAGTGATGTCATCTAGGGCTGAGGGGCGGGGTCTTTCATCTCCATGGCGATGCTATGAAATCGTGGAACTTGAGTGTGGGTCGGGACGTCTCAGCCCCACCCCCTGACGCCGGGGAGAGTCCGGGCTGTGATTTCCACAGCTCAGTTGGGTGAAAACAATCCAAAGGAGCCGCTTTGGAAAGTCCCGGCGGTGCCCCATCCCCAGGCTCAGCGGAGTGGGGTTTATTCCGGCTCTGGGTGATCCCTGCCCCACAGCCCCGCCCGGACTCTGAATGGCCCCATTTCCATACCTCAGCCTCCATTTCTCTGCCTCAGTCCCCCCTCTTTGAACCAGGGGCTGTGATAGTTCCCCGGCCTCCCAGCGGCGTTGTGGGGATAAAGGCAATAACCGCGTGTGAAGGGCGGAGACACCATGGTGAGGGGCCCCACATCGGTTATAATGAACTAATCACCTTCTGCTGCCTTAATGCAATAAACGTCCCAGTTTGCTGAAAGGGCCAGAGCCTCCCTGGTGTCGATCAGGAGTAACTGGAGTATACCGAAAGCGGTTGCAGTGACTTTACATGAGCGGAGGATTTGGCCCCATGAGGAATTTGCTCCATCCCTTGGGTGTGAGGCAAAGCCCAATGAGGGCAGGGGGATAAATCCCATTGGCTCTGGCAGGCACTGGATCAGTCCCGCAATGTGCTTGTCTCCTGTACACTGGCAGAGGTTGTCCTGTGAGTTGGACACTGAGACGGGCCCCAGGAGAGCCAACGTGCCAGGTCTCCGAGGAGAGAGTGACTCAAAACCAGACTCACTCTGGATTAGGGTTTGCCGATGAAGCAAGGGAACTGTGCCCCGCAGGCTCAGCGGGGCTCTGGGAAGGAAAGGGAGACACTGACGGTAGAAAGAACGAGGAGTCCTTGTGACACCTTAGAGACTAACACATTTGTTTCCCCATAAGCTTTCGTGGGCTAAAACTCACTTCATCGGATGCGTGGAGTGGAAAATGCAGTAGGGAGATATATATATGCAGAGAACATGAAAAGATGGGGGCTGCCATACCAACTCTAAGGAGACAAATCAATGAAGGTTGGCTATTATCAGCAGGAGAAAAAAGACTTTTGTAGTGATCCTCAGGATGGCCCATTTCAAACCGTTGAGGAAAAGGTGTGAGTAAGAGAAGAGTGTTAAACAAACGGTAGGTTTGTGTTGCATTCACCCAGTTGCCGGGTCTCCTGCCTAAGCCCGAAGCAGGGTGTGTGTCACTGCCGCCCCGCGCGGCTGCCAGGAGAAGGGGGTTTCACTATCGCACAGTGATCGTGGGCAGTGTCCTCGGCTTTCCGGTCGGACAGATACAGCTCACTCTGGGAATCGTCCCTGGAGATGGTGAATCGGCCTTTCACTGAATCAAGGTAGCGTCTATCACTCCCACCGGGGTTTATCTGAGCGACCCATTCTAGTCCCTTGCCAGGAGCCTGTCGGACCCAGCCCATCCAGGAGCTGCTGAAGGTGAACCCGGAGGCTTTGCAGGAGAGGTGGAGAGAGTCTCTGGGCTTTTTCACACACCCCTCCGGACTCCACCAGCTGGACCTGGGACCGGACACCTGAGAACAAAGACAGCCCATTAATATCAGTAGAGAAATAGCGATAACACAATATTCTTCTAACTCTGCCAGTTATTTGGAGCAAGGAACGCACCTTCTAAAGCTGCTACAGCGAAAATTAAAAGGACCAAAAATCTCATTTTCCCTGGTGCTGGAGGGGAAAGTTCTCAGGGGACTGGCTGGTAACTGCACTGGAAGTGGGGGCTGTGGACTGCGTCTCCGGGTGCAGCCTGGGCACAGAGAGGCACAGATTTAAACAGGAAACTTGTCTCTCTCATTTGCATGCCCCCACCTTATAAGAGACACACACTCCTCCTGCCAGTGATCTGATTGACTCGCCCTAGCGTAAGGGGCCTGTTGTCCCCTTACTACCCTTCAGTGCGGGTGTTTTGGTTGGGTAGCTCCCAGCACCAAAAGAATGGGGAGAGGCCAATGCGCCAGGTCAGCCTCAGCCTCTGAGCCTGATTGACAGGGAGTCAGGAGGGTGGCGTGGGGTGGGTCCCACACCCACCCTCGGTTTGAGCTGGAATTGCCTGGGTCAGACAGAGTGGGGCCGAGCTAAGGAGAGAGCAGGGACCCGAGCTGAGCTGGGCCAGATCCAGAGGGGCCGAAAAGCAGCCCAGGAAGCAGGTCAGAGCTGGGAGCAGAGTCACAGAGACGCAGCCCAGGGAGAGCAGACCCTGTGCTGGGAGCCGGCCTGCAGCCACAGAGCCAGTGGGGCCGGAGAAGCAGCCCAGGGGGCTGGAGGCAGCAGGAGCAGCAGTGCTGAGGCCGAGTGGAGCCGGAGCTAGAACAGGGGAGCTGGAGCTGGAGCAGTCTGGAGCCGGGTGTGGTGAGCAACTGGGGCCAGCCAAGGGGGGACCCTGGGCAAAGGGCCCAGCGCAGAAAGACACCCCCAGCCAAGGGTCCTGGCAGGCCAGACTGGGAAGGGGATTTGAACCCGGTGGGGGGCTGACGCTGGGAAGAAGGGTCCCACCACCCAAAGCCCGGAGGTGTGTGGCCACCGCCAGAGCAAGTGTCCGACCCACAGAACAGCCAGGGCCTGAGAAGGAGGCCTGGGACCTACAAGGAACCGAGTGTGAACTGCCCTGACGTCCAGAGACACTGTTTGTGATGTTCCCTGCCACAGAGCGGCGTGACGGGTTTTCCTTTAACCTTTCCCATTTTTCCTTATTCTTTTTTAAATTAATTGTTGATTAAATAACTTGTATTTGCTTTAAATGGTATGTAATGGTCAGTGGGTCAGGGTAGCGTCCAGTGCAGAGAGAGCATCCCGGAGTGGGGACACTCTAGCCCCTGTCCTAAGTGACCACAGCAGGGTTGAGGGTCGAGCCCCCCAGGAATCCTGGGCCCAGCCTCGTTGGGGTTACGAGGACTCTGCCAGACAGGAGAGTGGAA
Source organism: Natator depressus (assembly GCF_965152275.1). Lineage (NCBI taxonomy): Eukaryota > Metazoa > Chordata > Testudines > Cheloniidae > Natator > Natator depressus. The sequence continues at coordinate 17,623,370 of NC_134257.1, forward strand.
GGGGAGTCCTCAAGGGCAGGGAGGCCTCTGGGTAAAGGAAGTGGGAGCGAGGACTCGGATCCTTTCGCTAGCCCAATTCTCAGGGGTAGTGCAGAAGCCAGGAAAGTTCCCCACAATAGCGGGACCATTCCCCTGCTTACACTAGGGCTCCGGATGCAGGAGTCAGACTGTCCCATCCTGTCTGTCTGTGCAGCGCTGGGCACAGGGCGCTGGGGTCCTTCTTACACTTTTGGACCCCTGGGAGGAATGAACAGCTCCCTGCAGTGACTGTATTTTCTCACACAAGAACTGAGGGCCCGGTTATTATCAGGTGATATGCGGGGTGGGGGGAGAACTCATATTTGGAGCCCCGTCCCATGCGCAAAGGGGCCATGCAACATACTGTCAGTGGGGTCGGTGTTTGGGGAGGGGTCGTGTCCCAGGGATCCTTTGGGCTAGGACAGCCACTGGAGAGGGAAGATTTCCCATCACGCTGGGAGGGATTTGGGACGGAAGGCCCTTTCCCTTCCCAGCAGTGACCGGCTACATTGAAATGATCCATGACACTAGGAACGTGATCTGAGCAAGCCTGGCTCATGCTTTTTAACAGGTCTGGGGGTCCGCCTGTGGGTGCAAGTGGGAGAAGCTGTGGGAAGTCTGAGGACAGAGTTAAGGTTTTCCAGTTGAGCCTCCCTGAGATTAGTCTGCCGAGAGCGGCGTGCCTGGGACTCTTTCTTTAGGGGAGAGTCGAGGGAGGGTTCAGGGAGCACTGAAGGGAGATGTATTAATCACGATTGATATTCACACTCCTATACCCAGTCACGCTCCACTTCCCATTTATGCTAGAATTGTCGACTAAGTGGGATAGAGAGTGGTCTTATGGTCTGTGTTTGTACCGTACCTTGGACAATGGGATCCTAGACCATGACTGGAGACCGTAAGTGCTAGGACCACAACCACCAACTATTCCACTGCCACTAATAAGTAAGGAGAAGAAGAAGAAGGAAAAGTAATAAATTGTAGACAGTAACTTTCTCCTTTTTATGCTGAAAGTTCTACTGTGTCATGAAGGCTTTCAAAATCCCATCCTCCCGATGGAATACCGAGGGACAACAATAATAAATATTTCCTTTCCCACCTATGTTCCTGTATCTATTACCTTTCACACTGACACTCAAATTGTCATTCCCATCACAATTTAGAGTCACTCCTGTTACCATTAATATTCCCACACGTCCTTAATAAGTGACCCTGGGGCCAACTGACAGTCTCCGCTGGGTTATTTTTTGAATCAGAAAGAGCTGCCTTAATCCATTAGTTTCCTTTCAAAATCCCGGCACGGACACTATGGAGCGATGGGCAACAAGAGGGAATATTGTCTGGGAATTAGAGACCTAAAACCAGACTTTATTCCTGGCCTGGTGACCCTTCCCATTCCTGCGCCCAGTGGGGTCTTGTTTATAGATCTGCAGCCCCGATGCGGCCCATGGGATAAGGGGGAATCCGCAGCTGGTGATTCTGTATGATCATTTATAGGTTTCGGTTCACTGTGCGCCTTGCACAGTAATACCGGGCAGTGTCCTCGGGCTTCAGGCTGCTCATTTGCAAATAAACCATGTTGTTGGGATTGTCCCTGGAGATGGTGAATCGCCCTTTGACAGAATCATAGGGGTGACTTGAATTTCAGAGACCCACTCCAGTCCCTTCCCAGGGGCAGACGGGTACAATCCATGAGATGGCTGCTGAAGGTGAACCCGGAGGCTTTGCAGGAGAGGCAGAGGGAGTCTCCGGGCTTTTTCACATCCCTTCCGGACTCCACCAACTAGACGTGGGACCAGACACCTGGTCATAAATCATCTGAGTACCCACAGCAATGATAGACTCTTCCTTTGCCGCTGCAATGCATTTAGGGGGAGAAATTACCTTCCAAAGCCGCTATAATGAAAACTATGCAGAACTAAAGCCTCATTTCCCCGGGTGCTGGAGGGGAAAGTTCTCAGGGGACTGGCTGGTAACTGCACAGACCCAGGGGGCTGCGGATTGTGTCTCCGGGTGCAGCATGGGCAGACAGAGGGACAGATGTAAACTGGAAACTGACACCTATATTTGCATATCCCCTTCATTATAAGAAACAGCAGTTCCTTCCCCGAGCGGTCACACTGTCTAGGGCTGGGGAGACAAGACAAAGAGGAAGACCCGTATCTAGAGAAATAAGGATAGATTAGATACATTAGCTAGATCGGAGCTGCTGTACTGGTTCAGACCAATGGTCTCTCTTGCCCAGGATCCTGTCTCTGTCAGTGGCCGGGATCAGATCTTCAGGCAGAGTGAACAGAACAGGGACATTTCGAGCGATCCACCCCCACCTTCCGCTCCCCGCTTCTGGCATCAAAGATTTAGGGTCCCTCGAGCATTGGGTTGTGTCCCTGGCCCTATTGGCTATTAGCCATTGATCCTCCATGAATGTTTCCAGTTCTTTTTTGAACCCAGTTGTACTTCTGGCCACCACAAACAAACCAACATCTTATGGCGATGAGTGTCCCTGGTTAATTGTTTATTTTGTGGGGAAAAAAGTATTTAGTGTTGCTCCTATTAACGCCCCTTTTCTTTCTCTATTATAAAAGTAAATACATTTCTCATTGTTCTCTCCCCTTCAATATGTAACGTAAATGGCCAGAGTGCCCCATGCCTGGATAGCCATATTGCTGCACCTCTACCGGGATTTATAACCAGAAGGTGCTGACCGCCCAACTTCTCAAAATCGAGTCTCTTCTAAGTTGCCTCAAAAGGGGCAAAGGAAAACCCAGGGATATTAAATAACTAGTCCCCTTTAAAAAGCTCATCCTACGTGCACAGTAGGAAACTTGGTGTTGCAATGACAGAGGCCCCAGTATTGTATGCTAAGGAAGATATCTGAATTTCCCAAGGCTTTGATCAAGTGGCAGGCAGTGTCATGTGTTAAAGGTACAGTCACTCAATCCTTTCCAGACGCGCTAGTACGTCACTCTCCTCCATGAGCTCCATGCTGGGAACTGGAGTCCATCTGAAGTTGAATTGATCAGTCCCTTAGGAAAAGGAGGAGATGCGAATGCGGCTACTCACCTCCCCTGCTTCAAACCCCTCATTCCCCAGCCCCTGAAGCTCTGGCACTGTGAAGCCGCGGCCTGGTGGGTTCAAGCAGTGAAGCAGTTCTTTACCCTTTCCCCAAATACACAAACCAGGGGTCATCCGATGAAATTAATAGCCAGCTGAGTTAATACAAACAAGAGGAATTCCAGGGGGAGTGAATTAAACCGATTATGAAACTATACCAGTCTGCAACTATTAATAGCCCGGGAGACTTTCTCTGGGCTGCTCTCATCGCCTGTCCCTTGCAGTCGGTGGCTGCTGTTACTGCAGGGGAAGGTTTCTGTCTGAGCTCAGACTCACTTCCCCGCACTGTGTCTCTGGCGCAGTAATACGCGGCGGTGTCCTCCGCTCTCAGTTTCTGCATGTGCAGGCAGAAGTTGGTGCTGTCCTTGGGGGCTGTGAATCGGCCCTGGACGGAGGAGGCCTAGTACTTGCTGTTCCCCTCGTGGTGATACAGCGCCAGCCACTCCAGCCCCTTTCCCGGCTCCTGTCTGATCCAGCCCATGCAGGTGCTGCTATGATATGAACTGGGTCCCACAGGATCCCGGGAAGGGACTGGAGTCACATCCCTCCAGATGTAAGGGCTGAACTACTGTCTGTGGAAGGGAATGTAAAGACCCACTGTTGGCTTTAGCGGACTGTGGGTCAGGCCGTTAGACAGAAGAGTAGCCGGCTAGTGACCAGGGCACCATCATGGGAAAATCTGTGTTTGTATGGATGTCAGAGGTGTCTGGGACCTGGTGTCTCCTTTCAAGAGAACGTTAGAACTATTGTTGCGTTTTGTTATTTTTCAAAGGAAGCTGAGAGCCTTTGTACCTATTTCCCAACAAACTGCGATAGGATTTTAGGCACCTTTGAAATCCAAGTCCTAGTTATGACACCTTGAACAATCGATTCCCCAAATATTCCTCTTCTGCAGTGTGCATTTTTACTCTACTGACAGATAGGTTCCACATTCAAATATGTGAATATTCAAGACTCCCCAGTTTTTATGGACACATGATCGTAGATGGATAGACAGATCTGATATCCGATGACAGATATTTTTGCTCTGTCTCTAGATCCTGTTCCGAAGCCTTGTGCTGGATTGTTTGGGGGAGTGCTTCCCCCAAGCAGCGCACAAGAGAAGCACAATTCTGCAGCTTGCATTTTTGTATTAGCAGTATCTGCATTCCCCTCACTATGGCCCCATGTGACAAAGTGGGACTGTTCTTAATGTTTCCTCTGAATAGTGTAGGGGTGCCTCAGTTTCCCCTATGCAGTTCTTAAGTATCTAGGTGGTGGGATAAGGGTGTATGATCATTGCAGAGCCCTAGAGGGCAGGTGTGGGCATGGGGAGCAGTTCCAGAGCATCGCCCAGGGACTCCGTGGCAACTGGTGGGAGCGGTGGGATGTACTGCACCCAGTGGATGGCACTTCCTGCAGTAAGTGACGGGGGAGCAGTAAAACGAAGGGGGACTGACAAGGACCAGGCGTGCTGAAGGCTCAGAGAGGAGCGATTTTGGGGGGCGGTTAACCCCTGGGAGTGTGTGACCAGCACGAAGGACTGTGCAGTAGTGGGGTCCCCCTGCGGACTGCGGTGAACAGTCTCAGGGGCGGAGGAGCCTGTGGCTTGGCCCTGGGAGAGAGATGGACTTTTGCAGTAACAGGGTCCCCCGGGGGATTGCCGCGAGCAGTCTCAGGGGGGAGGAGTCTGCAGCTCGACCCTGGCAAAGAGGCGGTGACCTCGAGAAGGGCTGGCACACTAGGGGTTCTCCCTGGAAACTGTGGGGAGCTGAGAGCACACAGGCCTGTGAGAGTCCACAACAACTTGGGAAGAGCGGAGTGATGGCCTGTCACCGTCTCCTTGAGAAGGACATTGTAACCCTGTGCAGAAAGAGAGGGTTGAGCATTAGAAAGTTCACCAAATCACAGTCTAGTCAGCAGGGTGGGAAGGCGAGGAGACTGGAAGATGAGTGTCCCTGGACCTTACCTGTTACCTGGGTAGAGAATTGTGACAGTGAAGGAAACGTGCCTGTGTCTGTCAGGGGTGTTGACTTGCCTGTGGAGGGAGCTACCCTGATCTCCAAGCAGTTGTCTGTGACCAGCCTTGTGTGCTGGGACAAGGGGAATGAGATCCCAAGCTGGGTGTCTGGGAAAGGAGAAAGTGTGTCCGGCTCTTCTTTGCCTGTGGAGCAGACAGAAGGGGCCTTTCAGCCTGTGATGGTTGAGGGTCGTGCAGTTGTCTCAGAGTTCGTTCTGGATTCAGCTAAAGCCCAGGAAGGGAAGGGTCCTAAGTTTGTGTCTGCTCGGGAGAATGGCCCTGTAACTAGGTCGCATCCAGTTAGTGTCTATGTAAAATCCCAGAGACCAGACAATTCTGGTGCATGTATTTTGCCTGTTGCTAGGGTGTTGTTGGAAAGGGTGGAGCAACTCTGTCTAATCAGGGTGAGATCCTAGCCAGGGCACAAGGAGAGCATGAAGGTGATTTGATTATGTTACCTACTGAGGGTGTGGAAACCTGTAGCAAGAAGCAAAAAATTCCTGAACTTGTGGGTGGCAAAGGGAAGGAGAATGCGTCTGACCTTTTCTCTAGGAAGTCTGTAAGTTTGCCTGAAAGGGGATTGTGTAGGAATCCACCGGATGGGCCAGAGGTAATTCTGGATGTAAGGGAGACCAAGAAAGAGTCTGTTGTTGCTCAGGAAAGTGTTCCTCTAGAGCGAGCCCTCGGTGAAGAGGGTAAGGGCAAAATTTCTGTGAGGGGTGAATTGTTGCCTAGAAAAGCCCTAGGGAAAGGAATCCTCATGGAGTCTTTGCAAGCAGTTTACTGCAGCTGAAGGGTGTGAAAGTGATTTAATCAAGAAAGTTTCAGTTCCTAACAGCCAGAAATTTTCGGTTGTGAATGGATCCACTGACTTTCCTGTTGAAAGATCCAGTGTGGAGAGCTTTGAGAAGGTCTCAGATAAAGCGAAAGCTGTTAAGAAAGTTAAACAGTCCTATAACCAAGTGGCTGTGTTTGGCCAGCTTACTGGGGAGAAGACCCAATCCCAGTTTGACCCCCTGGGGTTTTGGGGGTGGCCAAAGGGCACAGGCCGCATAAACCTTCCCACACGTGGCCTGCGAGTGCTATCAACCACCCCCGACCTAAGGGAGAGCGTCAAACTGGAAGGGCCTGGTGTAACTCCTACCAAGGAATGGGAGAGATGCTGGGGCATCCATGGGAATGTTGATGGCTTCGAACTTCCCCAGGTCACCAGCTAAAGTGACCCTGCTCAGTTCAATCTTGAAGGGGGGAGAGATGTGACGAAGTGGGACTGTTCTTAATGTTTCCTCTGAATAGTGTGGGGGTGCCTCAGTTTCCCCTGTGCAGTTCTTAAGTATCTAGGGGGTGGGGTAAGGGTGTATGATCATTGCAGAGCCCTAGAGAGCAGGTGTGTGCAGGGGTCTGGACACAGAGAATGGCTGACACCCTGTTTCCTGGCAACTGATGGCCTGGGCCCTTCCCCCCGCAAGGTGAGAGCTAAAAGGTTGGAGAGCAAAGGAATCCGGTGAGCTCCTGGCCTGGGAAAGGGACAAAGCCCAGAGGAGGAGGGGCTGGAGGGAGTTTCAGTTTGGAGCTGGCTGGGACATGGAGTGAAGTGCAGACGGGGTTGTCTGGCGCACTGCCCCCCAAAATGGACCCAGCTGAGGGGTCCTGTTCTCTGCACCTACAAGCTCTGTGTTAGACCATGTTCCTGTCGTCTAATAAACCTCTGTTTTACTGGCTGGCTGAGAGTCACGTCTGACTGCGGAGTTGGGGGGCAGGACCCTCTGGCTTCCCCAGGATCCCGCCTGGGCGGACTCGCTGTGGGAAGCGCCCGGAGGGGCAGAGGAGGCTGAATGCTCCGAGGTCAGACCCAGGAAGGTGGAAGCTGGGTGAGCTGTGTGTCCTGCAGACAGGCTGCTCCCGGAGAGGAGACTGCCCCAGAGTCCTGCCTGGCTTCATGGGGAGCCGTTCCAGAGCATCGCCCGGGGACCCCGTGACACCCCGTTCTCACTGGCAATGTCTGCGCAGTAAGGCAGCGTTCTGCGCCGTCGCTCCCGAGGTGCACACACGGCCAAGCCACTTCGTGCGCAGAACCTGCACCATTGTAGCGCTTTAAAAAAGCCACCCTGACGAGAGGCGTCGAGCTTCCTGCGCCGGGGCTACAGCGCCACAGTGCCGGCGTAGACACCCTGGTCGATGACAGCGCTGCGACCGGCTTCCAGGAGGTGTCCCACGATGCCTGTTCTCACCTCTCTGGGGTCAGCGGTTTGAAATCTACTGCCCTGCCCTCAGGTGACCAACCGTCAGCCCCAGCCCGTACGTTCCTTTGCAAATTCGAAAGTCCCCTTCCTATTGCTCGGTGACGCGTGCACTGGTCTCAGTGCATCTGTCCAGGTGGCCCTGCCTGCTCCAGGCACCAGGCTATCCCCCGCTTGCAGCAATGCGGAGCTGCTGGACCTCGTCGGCATTTGGGGAGAGGAGGCTGTGCAGTCCCAGCTGCGCTCCAGCCATAGGAGTTATGATACCCAGGGACAGATTTCACGCTGCATGAGAGAAAGGGGCCATGGCCGGGACACACTGCAGTGCAGGGTCACAGTGAAGGAGCTGCGGAACGCCCACCACAGGGCGCGGGAGGCAAACCACCAGTCCGGTGCTGCGCCCACCAGCTGCCGGTTCTACAAAGAGCTGGACGCGATGCTCGGCGGCGACCCCACCTCCGCTGCGAAGGCCCCTGTGGATACTTCGTTGGCTCACGTGCCAGTCGAGAGTGGACTGAGCCAGGAGGAGGAAATCTTGGATGAAGACAGGGAGGGGGACCCAGAGGCAGAGGATGACTTGGAGGCCAGAGAAGCAGGCAGTCAGGAGCTCTTTTCTACCCCGGAGCAGCCTAGCCGGTCACAGCAGTTGGAGCTTGGCAAAGCGCAAACAGGAGAGGAGTTCTCTGGTAAGTGGACCTGATTTGGGGAATTGCTGAAGCGAGTTGCTAGGGGCAGGAGGGTTGCAGAACGCAGGCTTGTCTCCCATTGCAGACGTGCACCACGATGTGATCCCACCACCCAGTGCTAGTTTCCCGAGCCCCACAGCGGCGTTCCACTGTGGTCAGCTCCTCCGTGAATGCCGCAAGCAATCTCCTGTCGTAGCTCCTACGCGTGGCGAGATCCGTGTCGCACTCCTCTTGCCTTGGTAGTTTCAGGAATCAGGCCACTGCCTCTCGTGACGCGTTGGTCAGTGTGAACAGCATTCTTGTCAGCAGCTCGGGATCCATGTCTGCAGCCCGAAGAGGCAGGGCGTGCAGTACACAAACTGGTGAAAATTGGCGCCAAATGCGGATGGAAGCACAGGGATTGCTGGGATGCAAAGCAATGCATCATGGGGCATTGGGACAGGACCCAGGACGCGCCGGGACCCCTTCCGCCTTCCCACAAGTCTTAGCGGCAGAAGAGAAAGAGGTGCTCTGTGGGATAGCTGCCCAGAGTGCACCGCTCCGAATAGCGCCGCAAGCGTGAACACGCTATTGTGCAGGCAGCTGTCAGTGTGAACACACAACAGCGGCTTTCTTTCGGCACGCTCTGAGCGGCACTGGAACGGCCGACGCTGTAACTTTGCCAGTGTAGACGTGCCCTTAGAAACTCTCGGAGTACAAGGTCAAGTAGGTTTAGCTTTTTGTAGCCATGGGAGAGCTGACAGTGACAATTGGCTGATCGCTAATGTAGGATGGGAATGTCACACAAGACTTTGGGAAGTCCTGGGCCAAAGCTCATTCAGTCACAGCCACCAACTCCACCAGCCCTTTAGAGGCAACATAAACGTGGCACGGAGAGTCTGTTTCCTACAGCTCAGTTTAGATCAATTCATAGACTCTTAAGGCCAGAAGGGACCACTGTGATCATCTCATCTGACCTCCTGGATCGCACAGGCCGGAGAACTGCCCCAAAACTGCCCCTAGAGGAGAGCTGTTGGAAAACCAACCAATCTGGATTTAAATATTGCCAGTGTGGGTAAACTGTCCCGATTACTCTCATGATTCAAAATTACACTCCATTTCCAGTCTGAGTTTGTTTAACTTCAACTTCCAGCCACTGGAGCTTGTTAGGCCTTCCTGTGGTAGATCAAAGAGCCCACGATTAAATATTTTGTCTGCCATAAAGGTACTTATAGACTAGGATTAAGTCACCCCTTAACCTTCTCTTAGTTAAGCTAAACAACCAAGCTCGAGCTCCTGGAGTGTCTCACTATAAGGCAGGTTTTCTAACTCTTTAATCATTCTTGTGGCTCTTCTCTGTCCCCTCTGCAATTTACCAGCATCCTTCTTGAACTGTGGACACCAGAACTGGACACAGGATTTCAGCACCGGTCGCACCAGCGGCAAATAAAGAGGTAAAATAACCCGAAGAGCTCTGTGTAAGCTTGAAAGCTTGCCTCTCTCCCCAGCAGAAGTTAGTCCAGTAAAAGATACTGTGACGATGTGACACAGCAGGGAGGGGGGAGTGTTGACCTGGGAATGTGCCCTGGGGATGGGAGACCTGAGAGCCTGTCACCTGAGCCAGGAGGGGGAGGGGGAGGTAACACGTCTGCCCAGGAATGTGGACAGAGGCTGCAGGAGGGAGCCTGCTGGGTGGGTTTAGTTTCAGTTTGGGGCTGGGTGGAGGAACGCAGGGAACCCCAGGGCTGGGGTCTAAGCTCCCTGCTCCCCCAGAAGGACTTGACTGAGGGGTCCTGGGTGTACCCACAAGCTCTGTTTTGGACTGTGTTCCTGTTGTCCAATAAACCTTCTGTTTTACTGGCTGGCTGAGAGTCTCAGTGAATCCCAGGAAGAGGGGTGCAGGGCCCGGACTCCCCCACACTCCGTGACAGATACTACCTCACCCGCCTTGTCAGAGCTGGATGGATTCAGTTCAAGGGGAAGGAGCTTTTGTTTTAGTAGGGCTGTGATTGCTGGGAGAACTGCCTGCTGCTCAGAATTTTCCCCAGGTGAAAAGTGGCGACCACACTTCTCAAAGAGAAAAGTGCTCCTGTCCCTCTCCAGGGCTTTGCATTCGAGCAGGGTGGAACACGCGTGTGTCCCCGTCCCGGCTGGAGCCCTGCTCTGTGTCCCCCTGCATGCGGGTCCCTGCTGGAGGGGATGAGGCCTGCTCTGTCGGAGAGGCACTGCCCTCTGCTGCATGAAATATATCCATGTCAGTTCACCGAATCAGACTTCATTGGCGCGACAAGTTCTGCGAGTGGTGCCACAGGGTAACAGATACACAGATCCTCGGGTCTCTGTGAGAGACAGGTGTGAGCCCAGGTGGGGCTACACACTGGATCCTTGGATGCATTTATCAGCAGCATCTCTCCAAACCGCTGTGTGTATAAAACGTCTCACCAGCTCTGTGTGTGTCTGTGTGTGTGTGAGAATGCCCTCTGCTGGGTGGAACACGTCAGATCGGCTTTGTGTGCAAGCTTGCGTTTACTCGCACGCTTAGCAGTCAGAGTCCAGTGATCTGAGCACACAGACAGAAAGCTGAGCTGACAGTTTGGTTTCTTCATAGTTATTGCCTTGCACCGGACACATGCAACGGTCTCTGGTCAGGAACAGCCGTTTAGCCGCTGCACAGGGCTGATTCAGCCGATGCAGAAATGCCACCACTGCTCAGGTGGGGCCCAACTGGTGTTTACCAGCTGTACATCGCTGGCACGCAGGGCTCAGTAACCCAGTCCAGTGTAAGAATGCAGCTGCCTCTGGGGTGCGACATGGCTGCTATGTCACAGCTGCAGAGCAAAGCTTACCCCAGTGCTTACAAAAACGCTGTGAGCTTTTCAGTGTGAACACAGAACAGAGAACTGGGTGGCTTTTTAAGGCCCCACATGGTACTCAGTCAAGTAAGTCCCCATTAAACCTTTCGATCCATTGTGATTTTTTATTCTCACTTCTGCAATTTCTGTTGCATTTTTCCTACATTGAATCATTTTGTTCCTTCTATTTAAGCAAAGAAAATAATTCCAAGGAATATTTTTGTATTAAAGTAGCAACAGAATCTGAGACCCCTTTGTGCCGGGTGCTGCCCCGACACAGCAAGAGACAGTCCCTGCGCCAGCGGGGATCAGGGCCCCATTGTGCTGGGTGCTGCACAACCAGTGTCAGTCTGCGTCCCATGTTAAAGATGGGAAACTGAGGCACCGAGTGATGCAGTGGCTTGCTGAGGGCAACACAGGGATTCTGTGGCACAGGCATGCCTTGAACTCAGCTCTTCTGAGTCCTCATTTAGGCACAGGCCAGCCTTGCTCTCCAGGTGACTGAATGGAACATCGATCTCCTCCTGGCCCTGCCCTAGTCTCCCCAAAACAGCTCTCTCTAGAAGCACCCCGCTCTGTCCTGGCCCCAGGCCAACACACTGGGCTGCTTTTGTTTTTTACACTCAGCTGTCTCGCCACCTAGTGGCAAAATGTAGGAAAAGCGAGAATTTTTTTTCAAAACAAATCTATTTTTTCTTTCAACTGCAATAGCAAGACCAGCCTTGGAAGCCAGGCCCCACAATGGGAGGAGACTGGGGCCTAGTGACTAGAGCACGGGAGGCTGCAGGTCAGGACGCCTGGGTTCAATTCCAGCTCTGGGAGGGGAGTAGGATCTGGCTGAGGGTTGGGAGTCAGGACTCCTGGGTTCTCTTCCCAGCTGTGGGAAGGGAGCAGAGTGTAGGGGGTTAGTGCAGCAAGACGATGTTACTGAGACCCAAGATTCCTGGGTTCTCGCCGCCTCAGCGTGTACTTTAGCTTTTGCCTTCCCTCCGAGGCTGGTTGGGTCACTGATGCTCAGGGGCCAACCACACAAGCCCAGGCAGGAGGCAATTCCACCCCCAGCTAATGCCACAAACCCAGCACAAACCAGCAAATACAGAGGGATTTAGACAGCTTAACGAAAAACCTTTAATGCCAGGGCTGGAGGAGAGCAGATGGCTTGACAGCTCCGTGAGGAGGGGAGGATCCACACCGGCAACCACCCCCACTGTCCTCCTTTGCCAGGATACCTTCAAAAACCTTGCCATGCGTGGGCAGCTGAGACCACTGCTCATCATGCCCATTGCTCCCATCCGTCCCCAGCGCTTGTCCTGGGTTGGAAGCTTTTGTGGCAGGGACCGCCTTTTGGGTGGTTATGCAGCACTGTGCAATGGGGCTCGAGCCTGTGACCAGGACTTGTGTGGGTATGAGGGTCTCGTGGTTTGAGCAGCGGGGCTTGGAGTCAGCATTCCAAGTATCTAGTGGACAACATTGGGGGCTGCTGGGAATCAGGACTCCTGGGTTCTCTTGGCAGCAGAGGGCGCTCCAGTGGTTACAATGGCAAGGCTGTGACAGAGTGGCACTGTTTGGGCTTTTTGAGTCGGTGGGTGCCCCCAGAGCTCCCCTTAAAAATGGATCCCTGGCACAGAAGCATGGTGTATAAGCTGAGCTGTTGGTCCGATCCAGGTTGGCAGGGAGGATACCAGGGCAGATGGGCCCATTGGTCTGATCTGATGCAGCAGGGAGCTGGGACACAGGCTCGAGGGGCTCATTGTTCTGATCCAGGCAGGCAGGAACTGGGCTCGATGGGCCCATGGCTCTGATCTGATGTATGGGAAAGCAGGGCATGGCGCTAGACTGGCCCACTGTTCTGCAGCTAACTCCTGGGTAGGCAGGTGGGGAAACACCCCTCTCCATGCTGATCCCCAGAGCGCCCTCTGCAGGGGGGACTGTGCCACTGATCTCTCAGTTCAAAGGGCCATGATAGTCTGACCTCCTGAAGGGCTGAGACCCAGATCCCCAGTGCCTTAGCCCCCTGCCCTCAGCCCCGGACCTGGCAGAGTTGTTGAAAAGCACATTGAGAACAGTGATCACCGCACTGCAACACATCAAGTATAAATAGCCACGTTTATCACCCTGGGCGAACAGGAAACAATTGCTCCACAGAGATATTTTATTTCTTCTGTTTCCTTTTAAATGAGCAAATGTAGCGGCTGTTGGAAAGTATCAATATGACATATTGCAAACAGGGAAATATACTAGGTGATCAGAAGTACTGGGGTTAAGAGCCCAGGACAGCATCTTTAACACAGGACCAGCACAGGACAAAACTATTACTGTTTATATATTGCTGGAAACCCCAAGTCAGGATTCTGTTGTACCAGGCGCTGCCCAGACAGACAGAGACAGAGACTGGCCCTGCCCCAGCTGGGATCGGGGCCTTGTTGTTCCAGGCGATGCTCACAGGGAGAGACAGTCCCTGCCCGAGCAGAGATCAGGGCCCTGTTGTTCCAGGTGCTGCCCAGACACACAGTGAGAGACCATCTCCAAAGAACTTACAATCTGTCTAAACAAAGGCAAAATTATTCTCATTTTAGAGAAGGGGAAACTAAGGCACAAATGAGGTGACTTGCCAATGTTTCTAGCAGAGCTGGGAATCAAACCCAGAACGCCTAAGTCCCAGTCACATGGCCATCTTCCCCTGTAATTGCCTCATGCCTGACCTGGGATGAGACATGTCATCAGTCTCTGCCTCTTCAATCATTGGCCTCTCTGCTGAGCGCGATCACAAGGGGTCACTGGGGAAAGCTGGCCTGGTGGCAGAAGTGGGGCTCAGGAGCTGTGGGTTCAATTCCTGGCTCTACGACTCCCTGGATGAGCCTCTCTTTTTGCCTCCGTTTCCCCACCTATAAAAGTGGGCTAGTATTTCCCCACCTCAGAGGAGGCAGGATAAATTCAAGAAATGTTTCGATGATGCAGCCATGAAAATTGTGAATCACCTGCATTTTCAAAATTCAACTTCAGCCAGTCCAACGGCAGAAGGGACCATTACATCATTTAGTCTGACCTCCTTTGTAACCCAGAGCAATGAGTTCACCCTGGTCCCCGTGCCCCGAGTCCAGTAACATCTCAAAAGGCATCCAGCCTTGACTGGAAGCCATGGAGAGGAGTAACCAACACTTCCCCAGGCAGTTTGTTTCAATGGTTAATCCCTCTCAGGGAGAAAAACCAGTGCCTTATTTCCAGCTGGAATTTGTCTGTCTCTAATGTCCAGCCACTGGTTCTTGTTATGCCGTGGCTTGCAGCCACGTAAGTTGTTAGATCATCTTCTTTGTTTCCAAAGGGATTTGAAAGGCAGGACGGGAACGAGAATCAGTTGGGAGTGGGTTTGGAGAGATGTCCTGGAAGAATCAAACCACTTGAGCTGGGTGGTTTGCTTGGAAATGTAGCAAGGGCTGGGAGCTCCCATGGGTAAATCTGTGATAGGGTGCTTGCACAGCCAAGTGAAAGAGACACGGCCGTTTAGGACAGGAAGTGAAGACAGCTTGATCTAGGAGGCTTTGGAGAAGTCGGATGGAGTAATTCATGCTGAAGTTTAGCTGGAGAAGTAGAGCTAAGAGAAAAAGGTATCCCAAAGCGTGGATTCACAACACTGCCACAGCACACTGGGGCATCGGGGCCAGCCCTGACTGCTAGGGGAGCTCCCACCCCTTGCAGCACAGCACCCCCTAGTGCCCCGCTGGAGCGCTGGGTCCAGCCCTGACTGCCCGGGGAGCTCCCACCCCTTGCAGCACAGCACCCCCTAGTGCCCTGCTGGAGCGCTGGGTCCAGCCCTGACTGCCCGGGGAGCTCCCACCCCTTGCAGCACAGCACCCCCTAGTGCCCCGCTGGAGCACTGGGTCCAGCCCTGACTGCCAGGGGATTGCTTCCCCCCCTGCAGCACAGCGCTCCCTAGCGCTGATGCATTGGGGCCACTGACTGCCCTGGGAGAGCACCCCCACTCCACCTGCAGCACAGTACCCCCTATCACTGCCCTGGGGCATTGGGGCCAGTCCTGGGCACCCCCGTGTCGCTGTCTGCAGCACAGCGCCCCCTAGCGCCGCGCTGGGACATTGGGCTCAGATCTGACAACCAGGGGACAGCCGCTCTGCCAAGTGCATCGGGACAGGCCCAGGGCCTGGGTGCTGCCTGCAGCAGTGGGGGCAAAGCCCGGTGAAAGACGCACCGATCCCTTCCCCATCCTGTTTCGCGGGCGGGGCACTCTCCCAGCAGCAGCTGCCGCCGCCCGCTTGAGAGATCGCGCAGGTGGGGGTGCGGGGGGGGGGAGTTCTGAGCCCCAGATCACGCGTGGGTCTGTCCCGCCGCCACCATGTTGCAAGATTCCACCCCCGCCCCGTCCCGACACCACCAGGCCGTCACAGCGTTGCATTGGGGGGGCTCCCAACGTCGCCCCCCGCCCCGCTTCTGCCACGGATCGTCGCAACCGTCTGTCTCCTCCTTCCTCCCTAGCTGGTTGTCACGTTCGATGGGGGCAATATTCCACCCCCCACGTTCCTTCCGCCCCCCCCCGTCGCAATGTTCTATTCCCGCCACCGCCTAGATTGTCTCAACGTTCCATCGGGGTTCCCGACGTTGCGCGCCCCCCACCCCACCCCCACCTCCGGCGACTTCCCAACGACCCCAGCCCCCCTCCCGCCACAGCGTACACTGCCGCCACGTTCCAGCAGGGGGTTCCCAACCGTTCACCCCCCGCCCCCCCCATCCACCCCGGCCGGCGGCAGCGTTCGATCCGGCGCTCCCCGGCCACGTTCCATCCCGCCCGCCGCAACGTTCTGTCCCCTCCCTCGAGACAGTGGCAACGTTCCATCTGGTGGGGAGAGCGGGGGGGGGTCCCCAAACTTCCTTCCGCCCCCCTCCTCCTCCTCCTCCTCCCCGGCGGCCGCTCGCAGCGCTCGGCCCGGGAGCTCCCCAAGTTTCCAACCGCTCGCAACGTTCCACCCCTCCCCCCTCGCTCTCCTTCCCTCCCCCCGCGATCGTCGCAACGTTCTATCCCCTCCCCCACCCTCCTCCCCGGATTGTTGCAACGTTCCATCCGCTGCTGCCGCCGCCGCCCGCGACGCTTCCCCGGGGCCCAGGCCGCGCTCGATCGGCGGCTCCGCCGGCTCCCCCCTCACGTGTCCCGGGCTCCCAGCTGGGGAAGAAGGGAGGGGAAGAGGGGGAAGGGGCGGGGGGGAGAGGATCGCTCTCGCTCTCCTCCTCACATGACCCGAGTGTTTGTCCCCGTGATCAGCGCCTCGGCTCCCGTGTCTCCTCCGCGTCCCCTCTGCCTCCATCCGGCGTGAGATTTAAACTCACCCGCCCCCCTTCCTCTCCCTCTTCTCCTTCCCTCCCCCCCCCGCCCCGGCCTGGTGCTGAGGGGCCTCCCCACCCCTCTCCTTCCCCCCTTCCCCTCCCCCCTTCCCCCTCTCCCCCCATGGACATGCTGGATCCCGGCCTGGACACAGCCACCGCCTCCGCTGCTCCCAGGTAAGGGGACGAAGGGAGGAAATTCCCCACCCCTCTTCTGGGGGGCCCGATTGCTTCCCACCCCCTCGCTGGGCCTGCGGAGGGGCAGGGTGGGGGAGGGGAGGGAGCCAGCCATGATCCTCCTGCAGCGGCGCGGAGAGGGGGAGAACAAAATGGAGGACGAGGCAGAGAGAGAGAGAGAGAAAGGGGGGAAGGAGGGGAAAGGGGGTGGGGGGCTGGGAGCCCAGTCGGGTGGGGGGGGAGGAGGAGGGGCCTTGAGTGTCTGTTGGGGAGGGATGGGGGCAGAGTTGGAGGGGGCTGTGACCTGGGGGGAGGGGAAGGGTTGGGGCAGGGAGTTGGGGGGTGGGGCTGTGATCTGGGGGGCAGGGAGTGTTTGGGAAGCAAATAGGTGAAGGGGCTGTGACATGGGGGGGGCAGGGAGTGTGTGCCGAGGGGCGGGAGGCGAGGAAGGGGTCCGGTGATCTATGTGGCTTGTGCCTGGAGTTGGGGGGTGGGGGAGACAGACAAAGGGGGCCACGGGTCAGAGTGAGCTGGTGTCAGGAGTGGGGGGCCGTATGGGAGGGAGATAGGGAGGGCTGTGATCTGAGTGGATTTCTGTTGGGGGGGCAGACACAGGAGTGAGGGCTGGGCTGGGGTGAGCTGGTGACAGGACTGAAAGGGGTGGAGACAGAGCCTGGGATCTGGGGCGCCGGGGTGAGACAGGAAGAGGGGAGCACCTGGGGCCTGAGTGAGCTGGTGGGGGAGGAGGGAGCTCAGGGGGTCTGTGAGCTAAGCGAATTGGTGTCGTGGGTGGGGGGGGGGAGACAGAAGTGGCAGCTGGGGTCTTAGTGGCTCAGTGTCGGGGGCTGGGAGTGGGAGGAATGAAGAAATGTGGTGGGAGGGGGCAGAGGAGAGGACTGGGGAAGTGGGTCAGGGACAGGGAGGGCTCTTGTTAGCGTTGGGGGCCAGAGCAGGTAGAAGGGTCCTGTGACCTGTGCGCGGTGGGGATGGGATGGCAGGGGAGCTGAGCAGGGGGAGTTCACCCCACCAAGTAATTAGTTCCCAGGATCCCCCTCCACCCCCCACGCTCTAGGTGACTTGGGGTGGGATCAGCACTGTGGCGGGGAGTGGGGCACGAATGTAGATGAGATGGGTCCATAGACAGTGGAGTGGCTGAAAGAGACTGCAGAAGCCTATGGGTACTTGATGCTCAGGAGACAGAGGTGGGGGGTGGTGAGGGGGGAGGAGGCCGCTGTGCTGGAAGTGGGAGAGGGTGCGGTTAGGGAGCATCTTCTGGTGATCCTCTGTGTCAAGGGGAGTGAGGTGGGAGCTGTTGCGGGGGGGGGGGAGCAGAGATAGAGGGGGGAGGAGAAGGGGGTGGGCTGAGGGGTGCGGGAAGGATTCTAGGATCCGCCTGAGTTGGGGGATGTGGGAGGTCGGGGGGGGCCAGACGGAGGTCGCCATGGGGGGGGAGGGAGTTGGGAGGCTCGATCCGTGTCCTGCATTTGGGGGCAGCCCAGGGACGGTAGGGTGTCGCTGTAAGTGTGCGGGGGGCGGGGTGCACACTCTGGACCAGCTCAGTGGACTCCGGGGGAGCTGCGGCCCCTTGACCCCAGCTGGGATCGGGCCCCGGTGACTCCGGGGGAGCTGTGACTGACCAGCTAGGGGTCTGGCCCTGTATATGCAGACTGTGAAGAGGTCATTCACACTTTTAGGGGTCTGTGGGGGATGAGACAGGGACTGCGTTGCCTGTGATCTGTGTCCACGTCTGAGACCCCCTCTGGGGATGAAGGGCAGAGCGGCTCCCCCCCTTGCCCCCCCCCAGCTGCTTTCCCCTCCTTCCTGGCGGTATAAGGCAGCTGACAAAATTCTCCAGCCCTTACCCTCCTCCATAGGCTTAGCAAGGCTTAGGACGAGCCAGGAATTGACGGGCATCTGGAAGGAAACTTGGGTTAATATTCTCCAGAGCCAGAAACATTATTGGTCCTGTGGGAGTGGGTGCCCCACATTGGCTCAGCTCCCTTGCCTGAGGCTCCACCCCCACTCCACCTCTTCCCACCCCCACTGCTCCCCTGAGAGCCTCCCACCCTCGCTCTTTTCTGCCCCCTCCTGCCTTGGGGGCCATGAGGGGGCAGCGAGGAGCCAGTGGCGGGGGCAGCCCCACTCAACAGCTGGAAGGGGGGCAGGGCCAGAGCTGAACAGCTGATTGGTGGCCAGCCCCAGGGCCCCCAGAGCAGCAGCCCTGTGGGTGCTGAGACCCCCTGTTTTTTCTCCAGGGGTGCTGGAGCCCCTAAGCGCTCAAGGAGTCAGCGCCTGTGAAGGGAGCTGGGCTGTAGTTCAAAGCGTGGCCCTTGTAATAATCCCTGCCTCTCGTCTAGTGCTTCCCAGCTGTGATCTCAAAGCACTTTGCAAAGGAGGTCAGTGTCCTCCCCATTTCACAGATGGAAAAACCAAGGCCCAGGGAGGTGAATGGAGACGCCCTGGGGCTGGATCGTCCTTTGGTGGAAAGGCGAGGCTGCGGTGCGTCCATTGCGTTGCCCCAGCGGGCGACTCTGCCCTTGTGATCGCTGGCAAGGCGAGAACTCCGGCCAGGGGCCTGGGCGCTGTTAAAGCCGTTGAGTGTCTCGCAAAGGTTTTGGTGCTGCAGATTCTGGTCGTCTTGGAGAACTTAGGGGAAAAGATTTCACGTTGGGAAGCGAAATGACGTAGAGTTGAATGGTGCTGACACCCCATGTGCTGGTGCGGCACCAGGGGGCACTGTGGGGGGCGCTCCCCACAGACAGTCAGGACTGGCCCCAATGCCCCAGGGTGGCGCTAGGGGGCGCTGTGCTGCAGGGGGTGGGATGGGTACTCGTCCCATGACAGTCAGGACTGGCCCCAATGCCCCAGGGTGGCGCTAGGGGGCGCTGTGCTGCGGGGGGTGGGATGGGTACTCGTCCCATGGACAGTCAGGACTGGCCCCAATGCCCTAGGGTGGCACTAGGGGGCGCTGTGCTGCAGGGTCGAGATGCTGACACATCTGGCTATTGTCAGAGTAGATGGGTCGCTGCGGCTGGAACTAATGCGCCCACGGGGACTGAAGTGAATAGGTCCCAGAGCCGCTCCCAGCTACAGCTGGCAACACTGGATGCTGTGGAGATCTGGGGGGCTCTCCCTGCCATGGCAGCTTTAATTAACCCTGCTAGTGGTCAAGTTCCATGGTTACTGAAGCAGCCAGTCCCTGCCCCAGCTGAGATCCGGGCCCTGTCGTGCCAGGCACTGCCCAGACACACAGCGAGAGACAGGCCCTGCCCCAGCTGAGATCAGGGCCCCGTCGTGCCAGGCGCTGCTCAGACTTGGTGAGAGACAGGGCCCTGCCCCAGCTGAGATCAGGGCCCCGTCGTGCCGGGCGCTGCCCAGACACACAGCGAGAGACAGGCCCTGCCCCAGCTGAGATCAGGGCCCCGTCGTGCCAGGCGCTGCTCAGACTTGGTGAGAGACAGGGCCCTGCCCCGGCTGAGATCAGGGCCCCGTCGTGCCAGGTGCTGCCCAGACACACAGCGAGAGACAGACCCTGCCCCGGCTGAGATCAGGGCCCCGTCGTGCCAGGCGCTGCCCAGACCCGGCGAGAGACAGACCCTGCCCCGGCTGAGATCAGGGCCCCGTCGTGCCAGGCGCTGCCCAGACCCGGCGAGAGACAGGCCCTGCCCCGGCTGAGATCGGTTCTGTGGTGCTAGGCATTGCCTCGACATGCAGCAAGAGACAGGCCCTGCCCAGAGAGCCTCTAATCTAAGGAGGGAAGCCTGGTGCATGATGGGAGATGTAGTCCAGTCTATCCTGGAGAATGTGGTTCCTGAACTACAACTCCTGGGAGGCACTGCAGTAGCATTTTCAAATAAGCCTGTTTCAGGGTCCCCAACACAGGGACTTTTGGGGGTGGGGGGCAGCCCCCTCTCTGGGACTTGATCCTCCTTTAGTCCCTAGTATTTGAGCCACTCCCAAATTTATCCTTCCAAGCCTGGAAGGTGGGTTCCCCATTCTGCCGATGGGGGAAACTGAGGCACAGAGGTCCAAGGGAACAGGTGGGAGGCCTGGGAATAGAACCCAAGCACGTGGGGTCTTAGCCCAGCACCTTCGCCCCGAAGTCACCCTGAAAGACCACCCAGGGGGTCTGCACTAAGTCACCGCTGGATGAGAGAGGTGGGCGTGTCTCACTGGACCTGCCAGGACAGCTGGGCCGGAGGAGCAGGCCTGTCTGCCCCGTGGACTCTCCTAAGGGAAAAAGTCTCCAGGGGCAGCCGTAGCCGCGCTTCTTAGCAGTTCCTGGGATGTCCAGGCTGCTCGGAGAGGCCTGTGTGAGTGATCATTACTCCCTGAGGGAAGGGATCTGTTGGCGGGAGGGCATTAGAGGGGGGGTTGTAGTGTCCCCTAGTCCTGTGTGTCTGTGAAATAGCTCCCATTGGGCGTATATTCCAGAATAACTCCTCTGATTTCACCATGGCTTTTTGCCAGTTTCAAGGCTGGGCAGGGCCATCTGATCATCTGGTCTGAGCTCCTGGGTAGCCCAGGCCAGGGAATATTGCCCAGGTCCCCCTGCACTGAGCCTCATACTCGCCCAACTTCCCCCTGAACTGCATAAGATCAGAATCTGACCCATTTATTAGTAGTATTACTTAAAATCCGTTCTGTATGTATCCCATTCCCCGGTTTCTATCCCCTCTCCCCCCATAACCAGTCCGTACCAGCTGCAAGTGGATTGGCGTCAGCGCCCTCTAGAGGGGAAGGCCCCATGTCCCATTCCCTGCCCCACTGAGTCAGCCAGGGCCCCCCCCCCCCCCCCAGCTCTGGGGCCAGATGGGGAGCTAAGGCACCCAAGAGGCCATACGCTGAGCCAGTCTGTTCCTGGATCGGAGCCGGTGGCAGGCACATCCCGTTCGGGGCCCTTTTGCATGCATTTCATAACGGGATACGTTTCACAAGGGCGTTAATCGGTGTGTAACGTCCACCACCACCCATCCTCCACTTTGATCCTCTGCAGGGATACAACCGGGGGATCTAAAAGCGTAAACGCCTTCCGAGTGACCGGAACAACCAGATCCAGTGGTGCAGAGGAATTAACTGACTCAAACTGCTGTGCCTGATCTAGCCACTAGGGAGTGACAGTCGCTCCTCCTTTGCCAGGCTTACCAGGGCAAGAAATGTGGTTGTTACTTACCGGGGGGGGAACCCAGGGTCACGGAGTCAGGACAGACCCTACGAAAACAAAGCTTTAAGTGCAGGGTGCACAAATTGTGGGCCCACACTAGCACCAGGCAGCCACGTCACCGAGCGCCCGCCCACCCGTTGCCTTCATCTGATCATCCTGGCCCTGTGTTGGAAGGGGAATGGTCAGTGCAGGTGGCTAGCAGGCACACACGAAACTGACCGGGTGGAAAGGAAATTGACCGATGGTGTAAGCGGCTGTGTGAGTCTCCCTGCAGCCTGTGCCCTGCTCCTCCAGGCGGGAGCGTCTCTGGGCAGTTGCATACCATGCTGGCATCCAGATAGGGCTTGGGCATTATCTCTCCCTGCCAGCGGGAAGGATTAGATTTCAACCCGTTCTAATACCTCCCGGCATGAAACCCTGTTTCGGAAAGCAGCTGTCTGAGCCTTCATCTGCGGGAAAGGAGAGTAAGTCGCTGCATGCATTGTAGCTAGAAGCTTCTGAGAAATATCTGGGTTGGATTTCAGGATCCTTTGTTTGCGTTTATGGTAGGACCGACAGGCACTGTTGTCAATCACTGCACAGACCCACCGTGAGAGACCATCCCTGCCCCAGCTAACCACTAGACCCCACTCCTCTCCCAGTGCTGGGGGTAGAACCCAGGAGTCCTGGCTCCCAGCCCTGCCCTGCTCTAACCCACTAGACCCCACTCACCTCCCAGCGCTGGGGATAGAACCCAGGAGTCCTGGCTCCCAGCCCCGCCCTCCTCTAACCCACTAGACCCCACTCCCTTCCCAGCGCTGGGGATAGAACCCAGGAGTCCTGGCTCCCAGCCCTGCCCTGCTCTAACTCATTAGACCCCACTTGCCTCCCAGCGCTGGGGATAGAATCCAGGTGTCCTGGTTTCCAGGAGTCCAGTTCTGGGTCCGTCTCATCTCTCCCTCGTTTTCCCCAGTCTCAGCTGGGACAGGAAGTCTGGTAGAGCCAGGATTCAAACCCAGCTCCCACTCTAGTTCCTCAAACACTAGATCATCTTCCTGCTCTCTATCGCTCTTGAGATGGTAGCAAGTGCTGGCAAAAGAGATCAGGCGAAACTGATCCGGCCAGAAATGCAGCTGCTTCTGGGGTGAGGTGCTTCAACAGCACACAGCAACGCTGCAGAGTGTAGGACAGGAGACCAGGGGAATCCTGTAGCAGATTAAAATTTAAGAATGAGGATGTGGGGGGAATTAATAGCTCTTTCCAGTAGTCCTTGTGTCCTTGGAGAATGAGGGTCTTCTCCAGCAGTGAACTGGGTGCAGGGAAAGAGGTTAAAATATTGTCAGCTGGGTCCTGGGCGGTGTTTGGTTTCTATGAAATCCGGTAGCTTGGTGGCATTGGTTGTTGGGTGTGTGTTACCCCCATGGCAGAGTTCTGCCTGGTCTTCGCTGGCTGAGGGGCTGAGATCCATGTTGCATGGCAAACGGTCACAAAGCGAATTACAGCCTCTTCTAGCAAGAGTGGCTACGTGGGGGTTCTCCTCCATCTGGTGTCTTCTTGGAGAGCAGGGAAAGGGGAGTGGGGTCTGGTGGGTTAGAGCTGGGGGGCTGGGAGCCAGGACGCCTGAGTTCTCTCCTCAGCTCTGGGAGGGGAATGGGGTCTGGTGGGTTAGAGCTGGGGGGCTAGGAGCCAGGACTCCTGGGTTCTCTCCTCAGCTCTGGGAGGGGAGTGAGGTCTAGTGGTTAGAACAGGGGGAGCTGGGAGCCAGGATGCCTGGGTTCTATCCCCAGCTTTGGGAGTAAAGCACCGGCTGAAGCAGCTCACGCTGGTGTTGTCTCCTTCTGTCTTCCAGCCACGAGAAAGGACAAGAAGTTGAAGAAGGAGTCGAGCTGCAGGAAGGTGAGGCGAGGCCAGGGAGCCCTGTCGCCGTCCAGGTGCTGCGTCGCTGGGAGCTTGGAGCTCCTGCTTGGGCCAGTTAAACCAGCGGGGTGGGACTCATGTAACCCTGACAGCCTCCCCCTGCTCTAGCCATTAGACCCCACTCCCCTCCCAGAGCTGGGGATAGAACCCAGGAGTCCTGACTCCCAGCCTCCCCCGCCCCACTTTGACTCCATAGGTCATGCTGCCTCCCCAGAGCCGGGGTGTGAACCCTTCCCCCTCCCTCGGTGGGGTCCTGTGTGAGTGACTGGTCTCTCCTGGCTCCCAGGGGACGTCACGAACGCCGAGGAGCAGACAGCAGTGGCCATTGCTAGTGTCCAGCAAGCAGCCTTCACAGACCACAATATCCAGTACCAGTTCCGCACAGAGAACAATGGAGGACAGGTGAGAGACGCTAGGGGGCACTGCGCTACAGGGGGCAGGGTGAGGCTTTCCCCTGGCAGGCAGGGCTGGCCCCGATGCCCCAGCATGGCACTAGGGGGCGCTGTGCTGCAGGGAGTGGGGCGGGGGCTCTCCTCTGGTGGTCAGGGCTGGCCCCGATGCCCCAGCACGGCACTAAGGGGCCCTGTGCCGTCTGTGGGTTCTGTTCACATTTCTCTATCCCAAATGATCTTTCCTGTCTCCCTCTCCTCCCAGGTGACATACAGAGTGGTCCAGGTGACAGACAGTCAGCTGGATGGACAGACGGACGCAACGGGAGCCGTCAGCGTGGTCTCGACAGCCGCCTTCGCCGGGGGCCAGCAGGCTGTCGCTCAGGTGAGGGGCGGGCTGTGCCTGGTTTCTAACCAGGGTTTAGTAAAAGGGACTGGGGAATGAGCAATAGCTGGCCCCTCTAGTGCATTCTTCCTCCATAGGTCTCCAAGCGCTTTGAAAAGGAGCCCAGTATCACTGGCCGTGTTGGAGAGATTGGGGAAACTGAGGCACGGAACGGTGAAGTGATGTGGTCAGGGCCAGGCCGTCTCATGCAGCTGTGGCTGTTGGCTGCACCTGGCAGCTCGGGGCACAAGCCCCAAGGAGCGAAGCACGTGCCTTTCTCATGCAGCCGAATGCGGGCTCCGCCGTCTGGATTGTCGGCCACTTGGGACAGGGGCCAGCGCCTGGCACCGGGGGGGTTCTGGGCCAGCACTGGGGCTGATGATAATCCTGCCCTTCGCCCCTGACTTGTCTGCATAGGGCAATGGCAGAGTAGTTCCCCGGGAGGTTGTGGAGTGAAAGCGGTTTGAGTCCAGAACAGTGTTTACACGGGACCCTCTTCTGGACTAGCTTTCGGGGTCTAATCCCTGCTTCTCAGGTCCAGCTGTGCAGATGGCCAGAGGGCAGCCGGCCGGAGCCCCTCCGCTGTGGGTGGGAAGGGAGGGCTAGTCACTGCCTCGCTCCATAGTGTCTCCAGCAGCCTCTCCTCTTGGGCAAACGCCCCCTGGCTCTGTGGCCAGCTTCTCCTTTTTAATCTGTCCTTCGCTGGGGAGCCCAGGCTCTGCCGCCACACCTAATTGGCGTGGGTGGGATGGGGCGCATCCCTTCACAAGGTTGTAAAAGGCAGTCTGGCCTGCTGGGTAGAGCGCTAGTTCGTTCCCGGCTTGGTTTGCTGGGTAACGGTGGCCAAATCGTGTGGCTCCGTGCCTCAGTTTCCCTATCTGAGCCATGACGATAATGGTGCTGGCCGCATGTAGGAATCGTTTCCACCCGAAGAGCTCAAGCGCTAGAGAAGAGCTCGGGGGTCCGATGATGCTGGTTATTCGTTCTCTAACCATAAAATGGCCCCAGGACTTTCTCTTTTTCTCTTTTTCTTTTTCTTTTTCTTTTCTGAAAAGCCTTAAAAAGTTGGGTCTTGGCCTATGTAAGCAATGTCGTGTGGGGGTCACACTCACAGGCTGCAGGGCTGTGCCCTGCAGAGCAGCTGCTCTGGGAAGGACCCAGGAGTCCTGGGGCACCAACAGCCCATGAGCTCCCCGGCGTTTCTGTGGCTAAGAGGGCGAGCACCCCGCTGGGCTGGAGAAGAGCGAGTGGGAGCTGGGAAGTGGGGTCCCCTCTGGACACAGCATGGGGGATGCCATGACTGGAGACTGTGCCAGCTCTGGGGGGATGCACGTCAAACAGGACATCAGGAAATCGGGGAGGGCTCAGGGAAGAGCGACGGGGACGATCTGAGGGCTGGAAAACCTGCTGAAGGAGCTCGATCTGTGGAGTTTCTCCAGAGACGGCTCAGAGGGGACTAGATCCCGGTCTATCAGAGTCTCCCTGGGGAGGAGATTTCGGGGAACAGAGGGCTGGTTAGCTCAGCCGGGACAGGCAAAGCGGGAGCTGGCGGATTAATTTAGGCTGGAAATAAGGGGTAGATTTTTAACCGGGAGAGAATTAACCCTTTGACTGTTCCAAGGGACCTGTGGAATCTTTATCACCTGGATGTCCTGAAATCTAGATCTCTTTCTACAAGACCCTTTGCTTCAGTTCTTTGGGCCAGCCCTGACAGCCTGTGGAGAGCTTGCACCCTGCAGGGCAGCGCCCCCTAGCGCCGTGCTGGGGCATTGGGGCCAGCCCTGGCTGCCGGGGAGAGCCTGCCCCCTGCAGCATAGCGCCCCTCCTGGCTTCCCCACGTCTCGCCAGCTGGATCTTCCCCGTCCTCTTACTGACCACACTGAGGCAGAAGAGGGTGACTGAACTGTAGATCCGGGCTTCAGGGCAGCGATCTCTAGCTGGTGGTGGGGTCAGGAGGAAATCTCTCAGGGGCAGGTCATTCCATCATTGACCACTAGGAGGTGCCTTTGTCTGAAGCAGCTGGTTCTGGCCAGTGCTGGAGACAGGACACCAGGCTAGATAGGCTCGTTGGTCTGATCAGAGGATGGGGAAGAATATCAGGCTAGGCCCCACTCCCCTCCGAGAGCCGGGGATAGAACCCAGGAGTCCTGACTCACTCCCCTCACCCGCTCTAACAGGTGCCCTCTTCTCCTCCTCCTCAGGCTGTGATCCAGAACCCGTTCAGCAATGGCGGAAGCCCGGCCGCAGACGCAGTCAGCGGGGAGGCCCGCTTCGCGTATTTCCCTGCCTCCACAGTGGGGGATGCCACGGCCGTGTCAGTTCAGACCACAGATCAGTCGCTGGCACAGGCTGGAGGTGAGAGGACCCCACCAGTTTCACTGGGGCTGGAAAGACTTTGGGGGGGGGGGAGGAAGGAAGGGTGGCTGGGTCTGTTTGCTCCTACAACTCAGGACTTCTCTACTCTGCAGCTGGGCGCACGGCGGGGTAGTTTCTATTTTCGGGGGGGTAAAGATGCCTCACTGGCGAAGGTTTGGCCACTCTGGATCATAGCTGGCGCGGCATCATCCGCAAAGCATGCTGGGAGGATGGCTTGGCTGACCTGGAATATCTCAGCCCTGCTTTATTTAAAGGGAAGGTCTAGAAAGGATTAGCAGAAGTGGGGAAGCGTTTTGGGAGACGGAGGGGGGCTCTCTGGAGACCCAGGCAGTGTCGGTGCGTCAGTCGCACCCGAGGCAGCTCCCTCCTCCCCCAGCGATGGGCTCAGGCTCTCGGCAGGCTCAGGCTCTCGGCAGACTCAGGCAGCGTTGCAGCGTCGGTCACACTCAGAGCAGCTCCCCCCCTCCCAGCGGCGGGCTCAGGCTCTTGGCGGGCTCAGGCTCTCGGCAGACTCAGGCAGCGTTGCGGCGTCGGTCACACTCAAAGCAGCTCCCCCCCTCCCAGCGACGGGCTCAGGCTCTCGGCAGACTCAGGCAGGTGTCAGTTTCGCTCACTCATGCTTTGGAGCTTTCCCCCGGCCCCCGAGGAACAGAAACCCCTTTTACTGAACACTGAGGTTCTGCAAAGTCACATGAGTCCAGGAGCCCAATCCTGAGCACGTGGCTAGAGCGTCTCACCCTAAATCCTTAATATGAATTGCGCCAGGTATTTGTAGTGGGGGATGGGACAGAACCACTTCCAGGCTGTATTCCCAGGTCCGCAAAGAACCACCCCGAAACAGGCTCATGCCCCAATGGCTTCCTCTTCCCCTTTAAATCCTCCTCAGCCTGACCCAGATCTAGTGAATCTCCGGGATTGAAATTTGGGCACGAGTGGCTGTTCCTGATTAAATGACCAGCATCCCAGCAGAATTGCGTCATCATCAGGCTGTTAATTGCCCCCTCATTACGGCCGTTTCTGGGGTCTGAGAACGAGACCCCAAGGCATCTAATCTGTCTGCGGCGCCAACCTTCCCTTCTGTAACCTGGAGGGCAGCTCAAGCTGAGCTGTTCAGATCGAACGTAGGCGGAGTCGTTCAGAATGGAACCCAGGAGTCCTGGCTCCCAGACCCCCCCGAGTCTAACCCACCAGACCCCACTTCCCTCCCAGTGCTGGGGATAGAACCCAGGAGTCCTGACTCCCTGCTCTAACCCACTAGACCCCACTCGCCTCCCAGTGCTGCGGATAGGACCCAGGAGTCCTGACTCCCAGCTCCCTGCTCTAACCCACTAGACCCCACTCCCCTCCCAGCGCTGCGGATAGAACCCAGGGGTCCTCATTTCCAGGAGTCCAGTTCTGAGTCTGTCTCACCTCTCCCTCTGTCTCCCCCAACAGGCCAGTTCTACGTGATGATGACCCCCCAAGACGTGTTGCAGACAGGGACGCAACGCACCATCGCTCCTCGCACCCACCCGTACTCCCCGTATGTAGCCCGTGAAGTTGGAGTGCGGGGTGGCCCCAAAAATCTCCCATCTGCCTGCAACTTGCCCAGCTTCAGCTATGTGGGGAGGGGGTCCCCCATGGGGCTGGGATCTGCTTGCTGGGGGAGGGGTAGTGGATCTCTGCGAGATCGCCCAGCTCCCCTCCCTGTCCTGTCCACCTCTCTCGGCCCTTGGGATCCTGCCCAGCTTCCCCCCTCCCCCAGCTCCTGTTCTAACCACCTCCCCCCAGCCTCCGGGGTTTCCTGGCTCCTCACTGGGTGCAGCCCTGTACCAGCACCCACTGCTTAGGTGTGCCCAGCAGATCCTTCCCCTCTCCACCAGCTACGCCGAGCAGCACCTCGCCAGGAGCCAGCCAGCCACAGGCAAACCCACCTGGGCCTGGCATCACCCATACAGGGCGTCTGCCTCGCAGGGGATTAGAAACCCCTGCAGAGGAGCCAGCCTGTGACATGGGGGGTTAGGTCCCAGGACAGAGTGTGCGACTGGGGGCGGGCTCTCAGGAAGGGGGGCTTGGAAAGGAGTTTAGACACTGAGAGAGAGACCGCTGCCCCCTGCTGGATGGAACTGGACTGTGTGTGTGTGCCTCCTGCCCCCTGCTGGATCTGGATCTGCATGCCCTGAGTGAGTGAGAGGAGGGAGAGCGAAAGGTCAGTAGCTCAGGATGGCCTGGACTCCGCATGGGGGTTCGGTGTCAGTTCAGATATTTTTTTTGCCCCTCTTGTAACTCCCTCCTCTCTCTCTGTGCCACCCTAGGAAGATGGATGGGACGCGGACGCCCCGTGATGAGAGGCGGCGAGCCCAGCACAATGAAGGTGGGTGGCGGGCTGAGATCCCGCTGGTCTCATGTCCCGTGGCCCTGTTTCACCCCACTGATCCTGGGGCTTCCCCATCCCAAACATGGCCCTGTGTGCCCTTGAGATCCTTGATAGGCAGATTGTATCTGGCTGGGCCCCCCCCCGAAGCTACCCACCCCCTCAGCCAAGTGTGAGAAATGTCTCTTCTTTTTTTAGTATAATCTCCTGGCCCTCCACAGGGACCTGAGATCTCTGGCCAACTGCTTTTAATACCCCAGTGCAGCCTGTCCTGGGCAGCACACCTGGGTTTGGGAATCTCCATCCATCCTGGAAGTGCAAATGATGAGGGGGAACGTGTGTGCGGATGGAGAAGAAAACAAGGGGAAAATTCTCTTTGCGCAGATCATCTCCGGGCTGGGATATCGGGGTTCTGAAAGGCTGTTAGAGGGGTGCGCTCAACCTGTATCTAACAGGGGGATCCAAGTCTGAACAGTCACGACTGGGGCCGGCAGAATGTTTTCTATTGGAATGGGATTTTGATGGAAAATTGGGTTTTCAGCACAACAGAACTTACAGCGAAAATTTTCTTCCTGTGGAAAATTTTGATTTTTTTTTCCCCCCACAAATTGCTGAGAGTCTGAAAATTGCCATGGTTTGGCTGAAATATTGAATGTCTAGATTCTGAAATGTAGAGCTGGTCTGAAAACCGACTTTCCATCCAGAAAAATGTGTTGAGACGTTAACATATTCATCCCCAGTCTGGCCAGAAAGCCAAACCATTCATGGTTTTTGCCATACAAATTTTTAAACTGCCATTTGGGGGTCAGTATGGACCGTTTTCTGTTTTAAACATTTTTTAATATAAAAAAATTCAAAAGGAACCATTTAAACTCTTCCATTGGAAAGATTTTTGTTTTCTAAAATTTTTTAAACAAAATTTTGTCCAAATCAGTACGATTTCACAAAACGTTTTGGGTTTGTTCAGAAAGGAAGTATCCGGTTGTCTTTTTATCTACCAGTTGTACTAAAATTCCATCACATGGCCTCATGCCTGCTGGCCTCTAAATTGAGCTCTTTGGTCAAACTACATCTCCCATGATGCACTGTGGTGCCTCATGCATTTTTCTCACAGAGTTGATCCCTCTGGTAATACTACATCTCCCAGGATGCACCGCGGCCACGCAACTGCCATGATGCATCTTCTGACCAAGAGGGCAGACGGTGGTGCATCATGGGAGATGGGTCTGTGGGGTGGTTTGGAGCAGGATGCACCCGGACTACAACTCCCAGAAGGCCCTAAGCAGCTTTTCAGAATTTTGGCCAAAAACTCAATTTTTATTTTTTCATTTTCATCAACATTTTCTGGGCCCCCCCCTCCCATTTTCCGATCAGCTCCAGTCCTGCTGCAACCTGCCCTGTGGCTGGGCCGAGGCACCAGGTGGGGGCGCTGTGCGTTAACCGTGTGTGTTTCTCTTCACCCCCCGTAGTGGAGAGGAGGAGGCGGGACAAAATTAACAACTGGATTGTCCAGCTGTCGAAAATCATTCCAGACTGCAACACTGACAACAGCAAGACGGGCGCGGTGAGGGGCAGGGGCTGGGCTGAGCCGGGAGGGGAGCATGGGGGGGATGATATTTGAGGGAGGGGGCAGCTGAGACTGGAGCAGGGAGCTCCCTGCATTGGGGGAGGGGCATATACTGACACACACCCACCAGGAACAGACTTCATGGGGCAGCTCCCACCAGGCCATGAGGAAGCGAGGAGGTGATATTTTGAGTCTGCTTACCGGTTTGTTTATTGTAGGGGGGACTCGGAACCCTTGAGGGTTTCCACGCCCTGGCTTGGTGGTGGTGTGGGGTGGCTTGGTGGGTGCTCGGGTTATTGTAGGGTCTCGGGGTCAGGGCTCTGTGCATGGTTTGTTATTGTAGGGTCTCCTAAAGGCGCTGGGTCTCCAAAAACACTGGGTTTGTTGTTGTGTAGGATGACTGGCAAAAGGCTAATGTAGTTCCCATCTTTAAAAAAGGGAAGGAGGAGGATCCTGGGAACTACAGGCCAGTCAGCCTCACCTCAGTCCCTGGAAAAATCATGGAGCAGGTGCTCAAGGAATCCATTTTGAAGCACTTAGAGGAGAGGAAAGTGATCAGGAACAGTCAGCATGGATTCACCAAGGGCATGTCATGCCCAACTAATCTAATTGCCTTCTATGACGAGATAACTGGCTCTGTGGATGCGGGGAAAGCAGCGGAGGTGTTGTTCCTTGAGTTTAGCAAAGCTTTTGATACGGTCTCCCACAGTATTCTTGTCAGCAAGTTAAAGAAGTATGGGCTGGATGAATGGACTACAAGGTGGATAGAAAACTGGCTAGATTGTGGGGCTCAACGGGTAGTGATCAATGGCTCCATGTCTAGTTGGCAGCCGGGATCAAGCGGAGTGCCCCAAGGGTCGGTCCTGGGGCCGGGTTTGTTCAATATCTTCATTGATGATCTGGAGGATGGTGTGGATTGCGCTCTCAGCAAATTTGCAGATGACACTAAACTGGGAGGAGAGTTAGATACGCTGGAGGGTAGGGATAGGATACAGAGGGCCCTAGACAAATAGGAGAATTGGGCCAAAAGAAATCTGATGAGGTTCAATAAGGACAAGTGCAGAGTCCTGCCTTAGGACGGAAGAATCCCATGCACCGCTACAGACTAGGGACCGAATGGCTCGGCAGCAGTTCTGCAGAAAAGGACCTAGGGGTTACAGTGGACAAGAAGCTGGATATGAGTCAGCAGTGTGCCCTTGTTGCCAAGAAGGCTAACAGCATTTTGGGCAGTAGGGGCATTGCCAGCAGATCGAGGGACGTGATCATTCCCCTCTACTGGGCACTGATGAGGCCCCATCTGGAGTACTGTGTCCAGATTTGGGCCCCACACTACAAGAAGGATGTGGAAAAATTGGAAAGGGTCCAGTGGAGGGCAACAAAAATTATTAGGGAGCTGGAGCACATGACTTCCGAGGAGAGGCTGAGGGAACTGGGCTTGTTTGGTCTGCAGAAGAGAAGAGTGAGGGGAGATTTGATAGCAGCCTTCAACCACCTGAAGGGGGGGGTTCCACAGAGGATGGAGCTCAGCTGTTCTCAGTGGTGGCAGATGACAGAACGAGGAGCAATGGTCTCAAGTTGCAGTTGGGGTGGGGGGGGGGTCTAGGTTGGATATTAGGAAACACTGTTTCACGAGGAGGGTGGTGAAGCACTGGAATGGGTTCCCTGGGGAGGCGGTGGAATCTCCTTCCTTAGAGGTTTTTAAGGCCCGGCTTGACAAAGCCCTGGCTGGGATGATTAATTGGGGATTGGTCCTGCTTTGAGCAGAGGGTTGGACTAGATACCGCCTGAGGTCCCTTCCAACCCTGTGGTTCTATGATTCTGTGTCTCTTGGAGGATGCCACACTCGCTGTGGTGGCGCGGGGCCAAGGCTGTGCACTGATTTTGTTTTTGTAGGGTCTCCCAGGAGTGCAGAGGGCGGGATGAAGGATTGCAGCCTGCCCCTTCCCAGCTGTACTGGTGCCCAGGTGGAGATCCTGGGAAAACTCACTGCGGACAGTATCAGCAATCCGCTCAGCAAATCCATCTCCCTGCCAAGGGGTCCTGGGGCATGTGAGAGACCCAACAATAACAAACCGGTGCATTTGGCGCCCCACTGCTTCCAAGAGGCCCTACAATAACAAGTGGAAACGGAGTGATCACCAGGAGACCCTTCAATAACATACTTGCCCAGCGCTCCCACAAGACCTTATAGTGAGACATTGGGGCCTGACAGGACCCTACAATAACAAACCCAGGGTTCGCAGAGCCCCGAGTCCCCTGGCCAGACCCTGCTGATGTGTTTTGAAGGCGGGAGGGAGTGGAGGGGGGAGAAAGCAGATAAAAACCCCCGTGTGGGTCGTTTCTGGAGACCCCCAGAGCTCTCTGGCTTTGTTGCTCCTCTTGGCCAGGGGATGGCGGGTCCCCTTTGGCAGGGAGGCTGATGTGTATTGGGGGGAGATCAGTGAGGAGGCTGTTGAGTGGGGAGGGACATTTGGTGGGAGGGAGTTCATGGTGGTGGTGAGGTCCTGGGGATCTTGCGTGGGGGGAGGGGGGCAGGGGGCGCAGTGGGGAGGTGTTCCAAAGATTTGAAGGTGAGGGGGAAGTTCCAGGGGGGGCACAACTGGGGGGGTTCCAGGGAGGTGGGTTTGGTGGAGGGGGATTTGGTGGAAGGGGTCCTGGGGGGCGAGTGGGAGGGGGGAATTCAGTGGGGAAGTGTTCTGAGGTTGTGGGGGGGAATTCGGGGGCCAGGACTGGGGGGATTATGGGGGCGATTGGGCGTGTATGGGGGGGTGTTGTTGGAGGGTGCTCCGGGGTCCTGGTGGGATTTCCAGGGGCCCTGGGGCAGGGGGTGAGTTTTGGGGGTGAGCTGAGGGATTGGGCGGGGGGCCCAACTGGGGTGGTGGGTTGGGGGTTCGTTGACCGGGGCGGGGGGTTCCAGTGCATTTTGTGCTGAAGGCTTCCCCTGTCCGTCCGTGCAGAGCAAAGGGGGCATCCTGTCCAAGGCCTGCGACTACATCCGGGAGCTGCGCCAGACCAATCAGCGCATGCAGGAGACCTTCAAGGAGGCCGAGCGGCTGCAGATGGACAACGAGCTGCTACGGCAACAGGTAGCCGGGGCGATGCCCCCTCCCTCCCTCCCCCGTCTGTCTGTCCATCCCCTTATATTCCCCCCCCCCATGTACCTTTCCATGCCAAAGCATCCCGACGTGCTGTTAACACAGCGATTGTGCGGCTGCTTCTGGAGTGGGGAACAGCCGCACGTAACACCGCACAGGCTGGATCACCTGGCGCCGAGATGCAGCCACCTCTGGGGCGAGGCAGCTGGGGAACAGCCGCACATCGTGCCACGCAGCAGTTTGGGCCACGGTCAGGGAGAATGTCGAACCCAGTTGAAGCTGGAGCAGAAAGTTTTCGAGTCGGCGTGATGGGAGTTTGACCAGGAAACCAGTATTCACATCTCTGATGCCGAGGAGAAGTCCCAGGATGTTTAATGCATTGAGGCCGGCCCTGACCGCCAGGGGAGAGCGTCCTGCAGCACAGCGCCCCCTAGCACCGCATTGGGGCAGCCTGGCCTGCCAGGGAAGAGCGCCCCCTGCTGAGCCCTGCCCAGCTCCAAGGTCTCACTCGTTCATTTCTGTCACGGCATCCCTGGGCGATGCTTTGGAACTGCTCCATACGAAGCCAGGCAGGACTCTGGGGAAGTCTCCTCTCTGGGAGCAGCCTGTCTGCAGGACACACAGCTCCCCCGGCTCCACCTTCCTGGGTCTGACCTCGGAGCATTCAGCATCCTCTGCCCCTCTGTGCACTTCCCACAGCGAGTCCGCTCAGGCGGGGTCCTGGGGAAGCCAGAGGGTCCTGCCCCCAACTCCGCAGTCAGACGTGACTCTCAGCCAGCCAGTAAAACAGAGGTTTATTAAACGACAGGGACATGGTCTAACACAGAGCTTGTAGGTACAGAGAACAGGACCCCTCAGCTGAGTCCATTTTGGGGGGCAGGGAGACAGACAACCACATCTGCCCTTCACTCCATGTCCTAGCCAGCCTCAAACTGAAACTCCCTCCAGCCCCTCCTCCTCTGGGCTTTGTCCCTTTCCCAGGCCAGGAGGTCACCTGATTCCTTTGTTCTCCAGCCCTTTAGCTCTCACCTTGCAGGGGGGAAGGGCCCAGGCCATCAGTTGCCAGGAAACAGGGTGTCAGCCATTCTCTGTGTCCAGACCCCTGCACACACCTGCCCTCTAGGGCTCTGCAATGATCATACACCCTTATCCCACCCCCTAGATAGTTAAGAACTGCCTAGGGAAAACTGAGGCACCCCCACAATATTCAGAGGAAACATTAAGAACAGTCCCGCTTCGTCACAGTTTCCCTCTCTCTCTCCTGCCCAGATCGAGGAGCTGAAGAACGAGAACGCCCTCCTCCGAGCGCAGCTTCAGCAGCACGGCATCGAAACCGTGGGCGACACCCCGGGGCAGTAACCGCTTCTTCCCCACCACCACGTCGCCCTCCTCCTCCTTGGCACCGGATCTGCCCCCTTCCCCCGCCTCCTTCCCTCCCTTCTGCCCTCTGTCTGGTGCAAAGAGAGCTCCCCGTGTTCACTCGCGCGGCCAAACTCGAGCTTGGGGGGGGGGGGGCGCTGAGGTGGCAGACGCACGGCCGGCCCCCGCTTTGCCGTGCCCCCCTCTTCTGAGCCCCACCGGCCCCCTCTCCCCCACGTAGGAAATATTAAGATTAAAGCAAACAAACTGCGTTTTTTATAGTAGGTTTTTAACACAGGATAGCAGCCCTGGGACGTCCATTTCCCTCCCCCAGCCCAGCCATGGGTTCAAATCCTCCCCCCTCCGGCTTAAAGTTGTCCCATCACAGTGGCCCTTCCCCATCTGATCTTTCCGTTCAAGCCGCGGTGTGTCTCACTCGGCGAGGAGGCTGCCGCCATGTGGCTCCAGCTGCCCGTGTCTCTCTCGAGGCAGGTAGCTACATGGCCAAAGTCAGCACTGGGGGTGGGGTTCTGTGGCTGCCTCCCCCCCCCCCCCTTCCGCCTCCCGTTTTGGACACCCGGGGGGGTTATTTTTCTTCTGCAGGCAGCGAACCTCTGAAAAATCACACCCCTTTGAAAATGTAGCAACTCAGGGGGGCAGGAATGGGGCCATCCCAAATCACTAGCCCAGTTCAGCGAGTTCTAGCCAGCTGGCATGGCTCCGGTTGGCTCGAATCCACTCGTGTCTCTCCAGCTGAGCAATTCAGTTAAAACCCTTGCGGCCACCAGACCTTCCAAAGGTGGCTAGCGAGTTTGTAGCTCTTATTTTATTTTATTTTTCCCCCTGCCTGTCAAATCGCAGCTACCGTTTCTAAGAGGTCTGACTTCCGCGGGGGCGGGGGGGCTTTCCGAAAACCCCCTCACGGCATCTCATGTCGGGCAGCCGGGAAAAAGTAGAGACCACGCAGCATTGCTAGCCCGTTCTCTTCCTAAACCTGTGGCTGTCCCGTGTGTCCACTCGTCTGATCTGTTCCTCATCCCTCTTTCTCTTGTAATTATGTTTTGAACAGAGGGAAGTCGGAGTGAAAACGCTAACAGCGTCCCTCTTTTATTTTTTTTTTTTTTGTAATTAATCTGTATTTTATTTTTTAGTTCCAAATGCGTTTGTATAGAGGTACGTCGCCTGTATCATAACTTGAACCCAGAAAGTTTAATATTTACCACGGTCGACTAAATGCTTGTTTTCTGTGGAGGGGTTTTGGCAGATATATACCGATACATAATTTTTTAAAAAAAAATTATAAATTCAGCGGTCGATCGTACAACCTTTGGCTCGGAATCAGGAGATCTCTTCAATCCCCTTTTCTCGCGATCTTCAATTTGGCTTTATTTCTCTTCTCGAAGCACGAGATTTTTTTTTATTTATTTTTTTTTTTTATTTTTTTTTTTTTTTTGGCTTTTTGGGTTGGTTGATTGTTTTTAAATAAGCATGGCTCTAAAAAATCCGAAAACTCGCAAAACCCAACCAAAAAAAAATTTATAATAGCGAGCTTTTAGCTTTGGGGTTTTTTTTATATACCGGCAAAACAAAAAAAAACAAAAAAAAAAAAAGAGAGAGAAGCAAGGCTTTCTGATGGAGTTGGAAATATTGTGTATCCTTTTTGTCCTGGTCCCCGCGGAACGTAAGAATGAATGAATCAAGGAAAGAAAAAAAGGCAAATCAGATTTAAGGAAAAGAAAAGGAAGGGGAAAAAAAAGTGGATTGAGTTGAATTGCAGCGTTTGAATGTTGGAAAGTAGGAAATTAATTCTGTTTATATATAAAAGAGGAAAAAACTGCACAGACATAATATTGTATCAGGTCATTTCCTTGTGGTTTTACGGTGTGGGGAGGGGAAGGGATGGGGGTTGAGTGGGGTGACCCCAGATCTGAGCGGGGTGGGGGGCAGATGCGCAGAAGGATGGCGGTGTCTGGCTGGGGGGGAGGGGGGCGGGTCTGCAAAGCGATGGGGTATCGCTGGAGGGGTGGAGTTGTATGGAGGGGGGACAGTGCACGGGCAGGCGGAAGGATGGAGGGGTTGGGGTGCGTGCCCCCGGCTGGAGAAAATGGCTCTCGGATCTGGGTGCGCACCAGTGTCCCCTCCTGGGAGGACTCGGACCTGTCTCTGTTGAGGGTTGTCGGGGTTTGTGTGTTGCCGCTGGCTATGAGGCATGGAAAGGCTCAGGACGTGAATGTGGGGGGTGTGTGTAGGGGGACAGACTGCCGCCCCCTGCTGGTGGGTGTGAGACTTGCACTGGGTCTGTCCCACTGCCACCGCCCCCCGCGCCGGATGTGGTGTCTTGGGTGCATGCGGGACCCCTGCTGGATTGTCCCTGCCCTGCTGCGCGGCCCCCGCCTCCCCTGCCTTGTCTAGTTCTCCCTAGGAGACATGCTGGGAAGAGTAGAGGAGCAGAGACAACCTCTAGGAACTCCCTGGTGCATCCCCCCCCCTCTGTGCTGCCTGAGCAAGGGGGGGTCCCCCAGATCTCAACCCCGTCCCCTTCTGATCTGGAGCTGTGGAGAATTCGCCCAACACACACTGGGAGGCGCCTGATCATCACCCACTTCTCCCTTGCTAAGATTTTTCTCCCTCCCCAGTGAGCTTGCTCAGGACTGTTTGCAAGGGGGCTGACCAGCTGTCGGCAGAGATGGCAGGATTCACGGGTTCCCTTTCAGAGCTGCAGCTTCTGGGCCCGGCTCCCTTCGCTCGGAGCAGGGCACCAGGTCCCGTCACAAGGGTGAGGCAGAGAGAGCTCCGCGAGCCCACCTGGAAATGCGCTTTCCATCCCAAGACCAGGGTTTAGATTTTGAACATTTATTTCCCATCTGGAATTGGGACCAAAAAAGTCAAAATCTGAAATTTTCACCAAGCGGAAATGGAAAGATGCTTCCGAGCGGGTCAATGGGGACGTCTCGCTTCGGCTGTTTGGACGCATTTTGTTTCTAGTTGGACCTAAACATAATTTTTACTGTCTGTTACCTCAAAATTGTGAAACCAAGGGTCATTTTGACCCGAGAAAAGGAACTTCTTTGGTTTTAGAAAACGTGGACAACTCTGCAACTTCTCTTTTTTTAACCAAGAAATTGATCGAAACAGATTCTTTCCTGCAAACACTCTTGGTTTCAACTAACTTGCATTTTCTGATCCAAGAAACCATTTCATTAAATAAAAAATCCCCGGATCTACTGCGGGTTACATCCACCTAGTGTCAGGGGAGTCAATCGGCAGATTGCGGGCCAAACCTGGACTGCCAGGTGCTTTTGAACAGACCTGGAAATCTTTTTATTTACTTATTGTGGTGAATTTTTTATTTATTTTTTTCTGGAGTCTGGGCCTTGACACACAACAATTGACTACACCTGATCCAGAAGGTGGAATGCCAAAGATTGGAGGGGCCATTAAGTCACTTAGCTGCCCCTTCCACTCCTGCCTCCTCCATCCCGTTCAGGGATCTCTCTCCCCCCGGCTTGCCCCAGGAATCCTGGAGGGGGTGTCCTGCCTGGGGTGTTGGTTTGCATTGGGGGGCATGTGGGGTCTCTAAGGCGATGGGGTTGTTTGCGGAACTGGGAGCGATTTCAAGGCTGCCTCTGTTCCACAACGCAAGCTGGGCTGCCCTCTTGGCTCGGAGGCCTGGGAACGAGCCCCGGATCCCGCTGGTTGGCTGTGAAGTCAGAGTAAGCTCAGTGCAGTTACTCTGGATTTACACAGCGGCGTAGGTGAGGGGTGGGGAGACAACTTTGGATTTATGCCGTGGGGGTGACTGCAGAGTAACTCAGTGGCGTTGGTGGGGTTACTCCGCCTTTCCGCCCGGGGCGACTGAGGTGGGGGTTACTCTGGATTTACAGCAGGGTGACTGGAGTAACACTGTTGACCTAGAAGGAGGGTGACTCTGGATTTACTCAAGGGTGGAACTCAGCTGGCATTACGGTGGGTGTGCAGAGGGAATTCCTGAGTTTACATTGGGGTCTAAGGGCTAACTGCTGTGTAAATCCAGATGATAGCCCACTAACATGAGCAGTCGGTCTAGGTTTAAACTGACCTGAGTGACTCCCTTGATTGCGGTGGGGCAGTTACTCTGGTTTCACAGTGTGGCAGCCCCTCCAGGCGTCTAGTAATGTGTGCCTCCGTGGATTAGCCGCTGCATTAACTCAATCAGCAGAGCTAGGCCAGCAGCCGATCAACTTTGCTTTGCTTCCAACGTCCCACTACAGAGCCTGGAGCTGGGCCGGGGCCGGAGTTCTGTTTCCCTGGGAATTCCCTGACTTGTACATTTGTTTGTATCCCAAGTAGGAACGACACGTCGGATTTCACAATTTCCCCTGAAATTGACTCACTGACTTTCTAAATCTTACAATGCAGCATAAAATGAAATGACTGTTAGAAACTAACGAGGAGGCAAAGTGTTCCTCTTGCACGAGGGCTGGTTGCTTTCTATCTTTTTTCCCCCCAAATGAAATTTCAGCAAAATCGACACAGTCCCGCGGCCCTTTTCCGTTCCGACGAGTCGGCATTGAAGGGCCCAGTCCCCGGCTGCTGTCAAGTGGCCATAGCTCCACTGGAGTGAATTTCTTTCTCTTAAGAGAATGACTAGAAGGTGAAGAATGGTTTGGAAACACGTTTTGTGTGTACAATGTAAAGAAGTAAATAAAATCCAGCGTGTGGCAACTCCCCCGAGTTAGGTGGGTGCACCCATTGTTGCTGATCGGGGTGATCAGGAGTAATGCGGGGGAGCCGATGGGACCGAGTCCCCTTTTGCTAACCCGGGTGTAAATCAGGAGTCGTTCACTGAAATAATGCACTTCGCATCGGTTTTGACAAGGGAGAGGAAATGAAGCTGATTTCTCTTGATAATGATGCCTTTGGGTTTTAAAAATGACTTTTTTTGGTTTTAAAAACATTTTTGTTTTTCCCACTTTTGGTGATTTCTGTCAATGGGGTTATTTATTTAATGTTTTTGTTTGTTTGCCTTTTTTCTAATAGGCGAGGGCAGAGTGGGGAGCATTTAAAATGGCAATAAAACAAAAATGGAAACGTCTGAAAGATTCTTCCTTTGTATCTATCCAGTCGCTGTCTGTCTGTCCCAAGCAGTCAGTCGTCACTCATCCAGCTCTCCAGATTCATGCTCCTCCATCCATCCAACAGCTCCTCCTTTATCGGCAGAGCCCCCGTATTCTGCAGCAACATGGCACCAAATCCTGCACCCGTGCTAAGGTGCTGCATCTCCAGGAAGTAGCCTTTGTTTCCCTCCCTCACGCTTCCAAATACACGCCCCCTTGGGACTCCTAGTTCACACCTCTCCGAGGTGCTGTTTCAGGCTCTCTGCAAACTCAGTCATGGTATCAGTTACTCTTGGCTCACCTTTTATGAAGTTGCAGCTGAAGAAGTGGGGTTTTTACTCAAAGAAAGCTTATGCTCAAATAAATCTGTTGGTCTTTAAGGTGCCGCCGGACTCCTCGTTGTTTTTGTGGATACAGACTAACAGGGCTACCCCCTGACACTCTCTGAAGTTGTCTTTCCCACCACGCGGCCAAGCATCTTGATTATTTTTTTTCCCACTGGAAGCGGAGGTGGTGCAATGCGATTCTCTGGAATATCTCCTCAAGAGTCACCGCTGCCATGCTGGTTCCGGATCCCTGAGGGAATGAACCGAATAGGTAATCATCAAGTGATCCATCCCTGTTGCCTATTCCAAGCTCCCTCTGCAAGCTAGTCAGGTTGTTTGCCCCACGCCTGGTCAGGGCAGATTAGTCCACAAACTGCCTCCGGTCTCATTTCTAGGCTCAATTGAGTCTAAGCCAAATTGTTCCCCTACCTCTCCCAACAGTCCCAGGTCAATATACAGATTAGATCTTAACCACAAATCACACTCGTGCCAATCCTTTAGAATCGAAAGGTTTATTCATAAAAGGAAAAAGATACAGGTGAGAGGTAGAATTGGTTCAACGGAATCAAATGCACACAGTCATGGCAACGTTCGTGGTTCAGGCTTGTAGCCGTGATGGAATAACCTGCAGGTTCAAATCAAGTCTCTGGAGAACATCCCCAGCTGGGATGGGCCGTTCAGTCCTTGGTTCAAAGCTTCAGTTTGTAGCAAGGTCCCTCCAGAGGCAAGAAGCAGGATTGAAGACCAGCTGGAGGAGCTGCAGCCGTGTTTTACAATCTCTTGCCATGTGGTCTTTCTTTCTTTGTCCCAAGGACAAGCTGCCCATCACACGGCCTGGAAACCCCTCGGAGTTCAGGCCATAGGCCGGTCCCCGCATGCCTTGCTGAGTCCCAAGG
Organism: Natator depressus; assembly: GCF_965152275.1. Lineage (NCBI taxonomy): Eukaryota > Metazoa > Chordata > Testudines > Cheloniidae > Natator > Natator depressus. Next base: position 17,664,665 of record NC_134257.1, read on the forward strand.
CGTGTCTGCCATCTCTCAAGGGGACAGTTGTGTAGCTGATGGTCCTTAAGGGGCCGCCAAGCAGGCACGGCAGAGCTGACACCAAGTGGGCTGGGCTGTCCCCCAGAAGCAGAGCACACATTTGAAATACAGACAGTATAGAGCCCATATTCGTAACTTCAACTACAAAAATGGTTCACACTTCCAGGTAGCACCATCCTAACCAGCAAACCCTAACCTTCCCATCGCCCCTCAAATACACTAGTGAGCGGTATGGTCACAGATTCTGTCAATAACGGCCCAGAGGTAAAGAGCCAGCCGTAGAGTTAGGGACAGAGCCACACCCATCACCCAGGAAGCCCCATGCGCTGCTCTAACCACTGGACCCCACTCCCCTCCCAGAGCCAGGGAGAGCGCTCAGGAGTCCTGGCTCCCACTGCCCCCCCCCCGCTCTAACCACTAGACCCCACTCCCTCCCAGAGCCGGGGAGAGAACCCAGGAGTCCCAGCTGGATTTGGGTGCATCATGGCTCCATTTCCCCCCCCATCTCCACTTGGACACACAAGCTCCCCCCCATAGTGGGTAGTGAAGTGTCCTTGAGGTGTTTTGACAGCACTGGAGCACAGACCCCCTGGGGGAGGGAAGCGGGGCAGGGCAGCAGCTCTGGCAGGCGGCTTGGCCAGCCTGGCTGTCGCCCGGAGCCGGCGCCACTCATGACTGGCCCCGGCGCTGTCTGTCCCCGGAGCTGGTGTTGCAAGCCCCAACCGCTGTTTGCGGAGTTTGCGCCTGGCCTTCGGAGACAGCAAAACCCCGCACGACCTGAGTCCACCCACCCCCCTGAGCCAGCCCGGCCCCTGCCCTGGGGCCGGATCAGAGCCCCCCAGAGAGGACAGGCCCCATGTGCCCCCTGAGCCAGCCTGTCCCCTGCCCTGAGGCTGGATCAGAGCCCCCCAGAGGGGACAGGCCCCATGACCCCCCCTGAGCCAGCCTGTCCCCTGCCCTGGGGCCAGATCAGAGCCCCCAGAGGGGACAGGCCCCATGTCCCCGTCTGCCCCCCTGAGCCAACCTGGCCCTGGATCTGAGCCCCCCAGAGAGGACAGGCCCCATGTCCCCGTCTGCCCCCCTGAGCCAACCTGGCCCTGGATCTGAGCCCCCCAGAGAGGACAGGCCCTATGTCCCCATCCGCCCCCCTGAACCAGCCCATCCCCTGCCCTGGGGCTGGATCAGAGCCCCCCAGAGAAGACAGGCCCCATGTCCCCTCTGCCCCCCTGAGCCAGCCCGTCCCCTGCCCTGGTGGCAGATCTGAGCACCTCCCCCACTCCAGAGGGGCGAGGCCCCATGTCCCTCTCCCGCCCCCCTGAGCTGGCCTGTCCCTTGCCCTCGGCCGGATCAGAGCCCCCCCAGAGAGGACAGGCCCCGTGTCCCCCCGTGATTCAGCCTGTCCCTTGCCCAGGGGCCAGATCAGAGCCCCCCTGATCCAGCCTGTCCCCTGCTCTGGGTCTGGATCTGAGCCCCCCCAGAGGGGACAGGCCCCTTATCCTGTCCCCCCTGAGCCAGCCCATCCCCTGCCCTGGGTCCGAATCAGAGTCCCCCAAAGGGGACAGGCCCCGTGTCCCCTCTCCCCCCCCAATCCAGCCTGTGCCCTGCCCTAGGGCCAGATCTGAGCCCCCCAAGAGAGGACACGCCCCATGTCCCCTCTGCCCCCGTGAGCCGGCCTGTCCCCTGCCCTGGGGCCGGATCTGAGCCCCCCCAAAGGGGACAGGCCCCGTATCCTGCCCCCCTGAGCCAGCCCATCCCCTGCCCTGGGGCCGGATCTGAGCCCCTCCCTGGCCACCAGATGGGAGAGGCCCCGTGTCCCTCTCCCACCCCCCTGAGCCGGCCTGTCCCCTGCCCTGGGGCCGGATCAGAGCCCCCCAGAGGGGACAGGCCGGCTCACGGGTGCAGAGGGGCAGCGGGCCTGTCCCCTGCCCTGGGGCCAGATCAGAGCCCCCCTGAGCCGGCCTGTCCCCCCGGATCAGAGCCCTCCCAGAGAGGACAGGCCCCATGTCCCCCCCGAGCCGGTCTGTCCCCTGCCCTGGGGCCGGATCTGAGGCCCCCCAAAGGGGACAGGCCCCGTGTCCCCTCTGCCCCCCCTGATCCAGCCTGTCCCCTGCCATGGGGCCAGATCTGAGCCCCCCAGAGAGGCCAGGCCCCATGTCCCCTCTGACCCCCTGAGCCGGGCTGTGCCCTGCCCTGAGGCCGGATCTGAGCCCCCCCAGAGAGGACAGGCCCCATGTCCCCTCTGCCCCCCTGAGCCAGCCCATCCCCTGCCCTGGGGCCGGATCTGAGCCCCCCCCCCCCCGGCCACCAGAGGGGAGAGGCCCCGTGTCCCTCTCCCGCCCCCCTGATCCAGCCTGTCCCCTGCCCTGGGGCTGGATCTGAGGCCTCCCAAAGGGGACAGGCCCCATGTCCCATTTCCTGCACCCGTCTGTTGTGCATTGTGCTGTTGTCTCTCCCCCCTTCCTCATGCAGTGGGGCTGCCAAGGCCGCTGGCCCTGGGCGGGGCGCGTAGACGGGAAGATGTGTCGGCTGGCGCCTTCGGGTCTGCCGTGGGGCGCCGGAGCGGAGCCGGGCTTGGCGAGGGCTCGGCCGTGTCCGGGCAGCCAGCAGGCGATGAGCTGACCTCGTGGAGGGACAGCAAACAAAGTGTGCGATAGGGCTCTGAGCAAACAGCCCCCTGGAGCCAGGCACTGCCCCGTGATGCCAGAGCATCGTAATGGTGCCTTCGCCGGGTCTGGGCAGCACCTGGCACCACGGGGCCCTGATCTGAGCCGGGGCAGGGCCTGTCTCTCGCTGGGTCTGGGCAGCACCTGGCACATCAGGGCCCTGATCACAGCTGGGGCAGGGTCTGGGCAGCACCTGGCACAATGGGGCCCTGATCTCAGCCGGGGTAGGGCCTGTCTCTCGCTGGGTCTGGGCAGCACCTGGCACATCAGGGCCCTGATCTCAGCCGGGGTAGGGCCTGTCTCTCGCTGGGTCTGGGCAGCGCCTGGCACAACGGGGCCCTGATCTCAGCCAGGGCAGGGTCTGTCTCTCACTGGGTCCGGGCAGCACCTGGCACAATGGGGCCCTGATCTCAGCCGGGGTGGGCCTGTCTCTTGCTATGTGTCTGGGCAGCACCTGGCACGCCGGGACCCTGATCTCAGCCAGGGCAGGGTCTGTCTCTGGCTGCGTCTGGGCAGCGCCCGGCACAATTGGGCCATGATCCTCTGATTTTATGGTGGCACCTAGAGGGTGGCACAGAGGCTCAGGGGTAATCTAGTGTCTGAAACACCCCAGTTCAGGTCCCTCCGGCCTGGCTCCTCCATGCTGTGTAGATCGAACTCAGTGGGAGTTAGGTGCTAAAAGCCCCTCCTGGGGTATTGGGAGATTAAATATTGGGAGGTGCCCAGATGCTATGGGGTGTGGGGGGGGGCAGGCCTGGGACCCTCCAAACTGTTTGTCTGTTGTGGGTGGTCGCAGTTATGGAAAAGCGGCACGAGGCGAAGGCTAGAGTACAAGTTACTCCGTCTCTCCCGCCCAGCGAGGGCACCGCTGAAATCCCACCAAAAAGTGCCCCTGGTGGCAATAAATCCGAAGCAATGCAACGGCAAACAGCCCACGGGACTGTCCCACCTCACTGGCACCGCTGTAAAGCCGCATTGGGGTTTTTCTACCCATGTCACAGCCTGATTCCCTGGGAGAGCCCCAGCAAACCTCTGGTGAACTGAGCTAAGCAATCCCAGGGGAACCATCGCTACTGAAAGCCAGAAAAACTGGCATTTAGTTCTATGAATATGTTAACTCAGCTGCAGGTTAATTACTAGTCTAGTTAATGAATAGATCAGTTAGTAATTACTCTTTGAATTAACGTTAACTGTGTTATATACTAGTCAATTAGTGGAGAGGTTAATAATGTATTACTATCTTAATCGATATGTTAGCAATCGATTTATTAGCTAACCTAGTGACTGTATTTGTTTCCCTGCTATCGAGGTGATCAACATATCAGCAATTAATAGAGTAGTTATATTTTAATATGTTTATTTTATTATGTATTGTATTTAATGTGCCAAATAATTTAATTAAATAAAATAATTTTAAAATAAAATTAAATAGTCCAGTAGGTGATTAATAGATTACTTAATATAGTGTTTAGTTTAATAAATACACTAGCCAATTAATGGCAGAAGTTAGCCAGTCTTGTTTAATATGTTAGCTAGTTAATGCACTAGCCTATATGTATTATCAATCAATCGATTAACTTAATCAAAATAGTATGTGATTAATTCATATAATATAGAATACACTTGTGAGTTTATTAGAATGGAAGTTACTATAGTAGCAAGTTAATTAGCATAAGTTAATTAATACACTAGGCAACTGATTACCATATTCACCAATTATTATTTCTTTGTTAGTTGAATGATTTCTTTTGAGAGTACTAGAAACAAATTCTTGAAATCACTGAAATTTAAAAACCATTGAAATTTAAAAAGACACTTTCTGGCTCAGTAAAAATTCTCACTTTTTAAAAACGAATGTTTATTTGTTATGAAACTCACTAGAAAAAATCTGACCTCAGAGTAGCAGCCGTGTTAGTCTGGATCCGCAAAAGAACAGCAGGACTTGTGGGACCGTAGAGACTAACACATTTATTTGAGCAGAAGCTTTCGTGAGCTGAAGTGAGCTGTAGCTCACAAACGTTTATGCTCACATAAATTTGTTAGTCTCTAAGGTCCCACAAGTCCTCCTGTTCTTATGTAGAAAAAAATCTATGTAAGTATTTTAATTAATTCAATTTGAAAAATCCCAACTTAGCCATAAAAGTTGCAAAATGAAACTGCTTCCTAAAGAAAATTCAAATGCTTGTCAGTTCTGTTCATTAACTACTTTAATAATTAATATTGAACATTCTAGAAATTTGTATTTATTGTTTCTATTATGTAACACTGATTATTTTTGAAAATACTAGAAAAATGCAATTGAAATCATGTCAATTTCCACTGCCTATTGATTCAAATGATCCCCTGGGTATAATCAATGTACGTGCGCTAATTAGTTAGCGATTAAACTATGGGAATCGTGGAATACATTCCATTTCCCATCATTTTTTTCCAAAATATTTAAAGCTTTTCCTTTTCTCAGGCCAATAAAAATAATCATGTTTAATTAATTAATGAAACAAACAACTGAAAGACTTTGGGAATGGAAGTTTTTATTTAATTTCTTAAAAGACAAAAAAATTAATAAACCTCTTCATCGAATGTGAATACTTTAGGCATAAGAAGCCTAGAATCAAATAACTGAAAACCCTTTGCTACATTTGCCTTTTAAAAAGTCACAGGCAAAAGGTACAGCGTGCCTATTAACTGAATTAGTTCATTTGCTTTTGGCAAATACAAGAAACAAACAAACTAATTTAACCCATTGAAATTTAAATAAACTAAATTTTATTATTTTTTGAAACAAGAAGTCATTTTATACAGGTAGCAAAATTTCTCTCTCATTTGATTGATCCATTCATAGTTTTGGAGATTACTAGAAGCGAATGATTGAAATAAGGGAATAAATCGACGTTTGGCTGTTGTGTCGGATATTGCTAATGTCCTCTCTGCCTTTTGTTTAACGAAGCTGTCGCTGTAACTTTGTGAAGTCAGTGAATTTTCTTTTTAAACATGATTATTAAAAATACCATTCAAATCCTCCGAGTTTAGAGGACAGCATTTCTTTCTTTCTCTCTTTTTCTTCCTTTCTTTCTCTTTTTCTTCCTTTCTTCCTTTCTCCCTTTCTTTATATTGGGCGTTTGCAGAAATGTCTTGTTTAATCAATAAATCTTCAGGCTTTGCGGAACTGAGGCCATCGAAAGGAAATTTCCCTCGCTGGAAATTGTTTGTTGACAGTAACCGGAGAGAAAGGCAAGAGTTGCTCTTAGCAGTCGCGGGGTGACACACGCGTTTACCAAAGAACAAGCAACACACTTGCTTTGCACTTCGGCCCCGATCCTGCAAACATGTCCACAACAATCATCTGAACCTGAGGTACGTGTACCCCTGCGGGTACGCAGAGATCTTCCAGGGGGTACATCAGCTCTTCCAGGTATTTGCCTGGTTTCACACCAGGCTTCATAAAAGCACTCGTGAAGTCAGTACAAACTACAATTTCATACAGACACTGCCTTGTTTAAACTGCTCTATATACTGTCCTCTGAAATGCAAGTACAATTTTTATATTTCAAACGATTTATTTGATAAAGTCTATGGTAAAAATGAGAAAGGCAGCAACTTCTCAGTAGGAATGTGCTGTGACACTTTTGTGTTCTGATATCTGATTTTGTAAGCAGGTTGTTTTTAAATGAGGGGAAGCTTGGGGGTGCACAAGACAAAGCCGACTCCTGAAAGGGAATCGGTCGTCTGGAAAGGCTGAGCGATTCTGTGCAGCTCCGCAGAGCTATGGCTGATTCACACCAGCTGGGAATTGGGCCGGGCCCCGTTAATTCCAGTCGGGCTACGGACGATTGACACCAGCTGGGATCTGGCCCAGTGGATCTAGTAACCCATAAGTGTTTCCAAAGTTGGAATGTAAGACACAGCAGAGTGACTCAGGTTACGTACAGCATGACCCCCCCCCCCCCAACAATGAAATCCTTTAGCCCTGCTATAAACAGTCTGATCCTTTTTTAGGGCAGGTTTTGTGCGGGGGGTGGGGTGCTCTGAATGTCAGTGGGAAGTGGCAGCATGTCAGAGAAACTCTCCTGTGGAAATCACTAGCTTGATAATTGAGACTGAGTGAAGATTCCCCATTTAGTGCTTGACCAGAATCAAAATACCCACCTTGAAGAAATGTAGCCCCAGACTTGCCTGTTTAAAAGAGATCTAACCCAATGCTTTTTCCATCCAACGTGCCATTAACCTGCGGAACTCCTTGCCACATGATAGCCACTTAGGCCCACGTCTTAGCAGCACTGAAAACCATAAGGCTTGGCTCCTTACCTAGATAATATGAATCCCCATTTAGAATTACCAGGGTGAACTCGATCAAGGTGAGTTTGGGAATTGAGATAAACTAGGTTAGATGGGCCCTGGGTGGCTGTGCCTAGCTCATCACGATTATGTTCAAATTCTGGGATGATGGGTGATTAGGATCAATCGATCATTGCCCATTTAGGGCTCATTCGTAACAAGTGCTGTGATGGAAAACAGAATAAAGAGTTAATTTTTCCCCTTCAAAATGCTGCGGCCTAATTAGCTGGCCGGATCAATCCCCCATTTGATGCCAGGATCATCCTGGGCTGGGAGAAAAGTTGCAAAACTTGGGAGATTTACAAGAAAACCTGAGGTCATTCCCATCCCAGCCCCTCTCCGATCTCAGCTGCGGTGTTGCGGGGACAGACACCCTGACCGTGAAACTTACTGTAAGTGTTTTGAAATCTCATTGGGACAAACGCCAGGAGGGATTAAAGTCAAAGGCCTGGGACAATTAATGTCGCTCCACTTTGAAAGAGCAGTGCTGACTGACACCTGCTGGGATCTGGCCCCATTGACACCGGCTGGGGAGCCGGCCAATGGTATGCTGGAACTTTGAGCCCAGCTGCGATAACCGTATTGACGGGCTGTTTACGGTTTCCCTCTCCTCACCTGTCCTTTCTTGGCACGCGGGGGATTGGCTGCTCCGGGACCGGGGTGGGGATGGCTGGGCTATAAACGCAGCCCTGGGTCGGGGACCCAATGCAGCCACCAGCTCTGCCCTTTGGAGACACGACAGAGGAGCGGGGAAGAGGAGACAGAAAAATACAAGGCAGAAAAACATCACGATGAAGCTTCAAGTCACCTGCGTGATTCTCATCCTCGTCATCACCTCCGCCAAAAACTCCTGCTGCTTCCCAGGCCAGGTAAACGCTTCCCAGGCTCTTTCTTTCCTTTGTACGATGGTTGTACCAAGACGCCCCAGCTGAGATCAGGGACCCTTTGTGCCGGGCGCTGCCCGGATACACAGAGAGAGACCGTCCCTGCCCCAGCTGGGATCAGGGCCCTGTTGTGCCAGCTGTTGCCCAGACACAGTGAGAGACCATCCCTCTCCCAGCTGAGATCAGTGCCCCCTAGTTGCAGGCAGGATTATCAGCCCCTTTTTCCAGGCATGGGGAAACTGAGGCACAGAGCCACCAAGTAACTGGCTCAAGATCACATAGGCTCGCTGCTACAGAGCCGGGAACGGAACCCAGGTGTCTTGACTCTGAGCTCGTGAACTTGCCCAGCACTGGATTTCTTTAGGATTCATCTGACATGACATATCGTCTTTGCACACACATCCCCTCCACCCCCTGAACTTTATACCAGTCCCTGGACCTGCGCCCATGAAAAGCTCTGGGAAAGCTGCAGGGTCTGTCTGGAATCTCAGACAGATTTGTAGAAGGGGGAAACGGCTATTTCTCTTGCATCACAAATTGTCCAGATTGGTTTTTAACCAGTATCTCCTGTCTTCACAATATGAATGAGTTTATTCTGGAACAAACTCTATGTTCCTATTGGGGCAAAGACTGGTGGGCTACACAAGGGGCACGAAATGTGACGAGGAATATTTCTCCCACTGCCTTTTGAAGGAAAACTCTTTTCTAAAACTTATTTGCTCCTTTTTCACCAGCCTTTCCCATAGGTTTATGTTCTGAATCTGTGGCATTACATTGTGTCTACCAAAATGCAACGTAAATGTCCTGAGTTGAAGAAATGTGTGTGGCAAATTCGAGGAAGAACTGGGGATAGAACCCAGGAGTCCTGATTCCCAGCCCTCTCACCCACTAGACCCCACTCCCCTCCTAGAGCCAGGGATAAAACCAGCTGTCCCGGCTCCCAGCCCCGCCGCTCTAACCCACTGCACCCAACATAATGCTCAGGTCTGTTTTCTCCCTGTCTCTGCAGACAGCAAATCCTGCTGGCTTGTTAAGGCAACAAATGGAGCCCATACAAGAAACTCAGGGTCCGCAGGTAAGAACTGAACTCGGGGCCCCCCCTTGGCAGGCAGGACTGGCCCTCATGTCCCAGCGCGGCGCTAGGGGGCGCTGTGCTGCAGGGAGCGGGGCGGGGGCTCTCCCCTGGCAGGCAGGGCTGGCCCCGAAGGCTGCACGACCAGGAGCCCAGCCCCCGAGCCCACAGCCCCCCGGGACGGTTCTGGGCTAACTCAATGCCAGACACTAGGCCTATTAACGAGCCATCGCACTTCCCTTGTGGCAGGCCTGGGGCTAGAAACCCAGGAGTCCTGTCTCCCATCCCCCCACTCCCCAACCACTAGACCCCACTCCCCGCCCAGAGCCGCAGAGAGAACCCAGGAGTCCTGGCTCCCAGCCCCCCAACCACTAGACCCCACTCCCCTCCCAGAGCCGCAGAGAGAACCCAGGAGTCCTGGCTCCCAGCCCCCCAACCACTAGACCCCACTCCCCGCCCAGATCCGCAGAGAGAACCCAGGAGTCCTGGCTCCCAGCCCCCCAACCACTAGACCCCACTCCCCTCCCAGAGCCGCAGAGAGAACCCAGGAGTCCTGGCTCCCAGCCCCCCAACCACTAGACCTCACTCCCCCCGCCCTCGCTGGAGATTGAACCCAGGAGTCCTGACCTTCTTCTCCCCCGCAGGCCCCGCTCCGCCGCGCCAAGCGCTTCAACAGCCACTTCCCGATCTGCACCTACTGCTGCAACTGCTGCGGGAACCCGGGCTGCGGCCCCTGCTGTCGCACCTGAGCCCGCCGCGCAGCGCTAGGGGGCGCCCTCGCCCCCGGTCCGGCTCCCGGCCCCGGCTCCCGGCCGCGCCGCGTCTCCGCCCGGACCCCCCGCCCCGGACCCGCCTTATTTATTGCTTCCTTTGCTTCAGTCTCTGTTTGTTATTGGCCATTAAACGTGGGTTTTCAAGTCGGGAGCGTGTCGTCCTCGGTGCTGAATTGGACCCAGGAGTCCTGGCTCCCTCCCTTCCCCCCTCATTCTAACCAGGACTCTACAGAGGTGGCCGCAGCTCAGAGCCGGGCGAGCCGTGTGCCAGGGCTGGGCGGCTGGTCCCCAGCTGTCCCACCCCAGAGGTGGCTGCATCGCGGCACCGGCCGTTCTCTCTCATCACCCTCTTCCCAGTGCTTTGGTTCCCCTCGGGCCTGGGCGGTGAGTGTCCAGCCACAGCCGAGCGGCTCGAAGAGCGAGGGGAACCCCTGAGGGAAACCGAGGCAACCTCAAACTCTTCAGCCCGGGGAGAAGCTGGAAATGGCTTTTATTTAGCTGCAGCAGCGAAAGGGTTAACACAGACCGACCGGGTCGGCATAACTCTGTCTGGAGCAGTAGCTGCCTCCCAGGTGTATTAGCAGAGCCCAGAGTGGCCCCCACCTGAGGGGCGGGGGGGGGCCACAGCCCAGACACAGCCAGAGACAGGCCCTGCCCCAGCTGAGATCAGGGCCCGGTTCTGCCCACAGACAGCGAGAGACCATCTCCAACAAGCTCACAGCGCAAGTAGGCAAGTGGAATGTTATACTCCTCATGTTACAGCTGGGAAACTGAGGCACAGAGGGGGGTGCGGACTTGCCCAGGGTCACAGAGGCATTCTGGAGCAGAGCTGGGAGTAGGTCCCAGGTGTCCGGCGTCCCAGGCTAGCCACAAGGCAGGCCGGCTATCCCACCGCTGACCCCAGTCTCTCTTTAGCTCACTGCCTGCAATGACCCGGTCCCCTCGTCTGGGCTTAGACGTTGGCGTAGGTGGTTTCCTGTGTGAATCGTTCCCTGTCGCCTTTCTCCCTGTAGCCTCTTCCTGCTCCTCCTCCTCCCCTCCCTTTCTTCTCAGGGGCTCCCCTTTCCCCAGTGAAGTCCTGTGCGGGGAGAGACCGGGTTAGCTGGGAAGAGTGGGCGCCATGCCCAGGGGAAAGGATGGGTGGGGACGCCGGTGGGGAGCGCTGGAGTGGGGAAATCCCAGCAGAGGGGGATTCTGGGAGCGGGGGAGGGGGTCCCAGAGCCCATGTGGAGCGGGGGGAGGACTCCCAGCAGGGTGGGGGATGGGGCAGGGATGGGGACAGGGTCTGGGATAACCCACTGGAGGGCACCGTGGAAGCTGGATGCTCACAGGAGTGACAGACCTGCCCATCTCCGGTCCCTTGGCACCGTCCGGCCATGGCGGGGCCCCTGCCCCGCTGCCTGGGGTGAAACCATCATCAATATCCCGCCTCTAGGCCCATCCAGCCTGGTGTCCCGCCTCCTCCCTCCTACCCCAATGGGACCCATGGTCCATCTATCCCAATATCTCTTCCCTGCCCCCACCGCCATCCCAGAGCAGCAGAGCTGCATGTCAGGGGACGCCCAGGCCTGGGCTAGCAGGGGGTGCGGGTCAGGAGCGAGGGGCACAAGGAGAGATAGGGGGAGCCCAGGGCAGGGACAGCAGGGAGCTGCGGGTCAGGAGTGAGGGGCACTGGCAGTGCTGGGGGGAGGCCAGGGCTGGGCTAGCAGGGGGATGTGGGTCAGGAGTGAGGGCCCCTGGCAGAGCTGGGGGGGCAAGCTCAGGGCTGGCATAGCAGGGGGCTGTGGGTTGGGATTTAGGGCAGCAGGTGGAATTTCACACTTCCAAGAAATGATAGTTGATCTTGGGGGATCTATTTATTCCCCTATTCCAGGCTACGGTTCCCACCAGATCCTTCTCCCGTCCCGCCTGAGTTTTACCTTCTCTTCACGACTTTCCAGGCCACTGCAGCCCCAGCACCAACCAGCAGAAGGCTTCCACAAGCCGTCAAGGCCACCATGTGTGTCAGGGAGAAGCCCGCTGCAAACCAACATCTGGTGTGAGCGGTGGGATCGGCTGGGCAGCAATGGGCCCTTCAGGGCTTGTAATGAACTTGTGGGTACGGCGTAGGGCAGGGTCCCCTGACGGGGAGAGCCGCCGAGGGCTGGCCTAGCCATGGGGACCGAGCCCCCTTGCCCACCTCTCCAGGGAGGCATGGGGGGAAAGGGGGCAGGTGGGAACTGTGTGACTTATATCTGGGCTGCCATCTGTCTAAGTGGCTGGCACATAGCACCGTATTTCCTCACATATACATCTCTGGCTGAAGACGAACAGGCCACTGCTTTCTGCTAATGGCAAAACTGGATCCCATGCCCAGCCCCCCGGCCGGGCCCCACAGCTCCCCGCTCACGACGTGGCCCCGCAGCCACGAAGTCGCCTGCAGCTCTGGGCCCTCGAAGTCCCCGGGGAGGGTGCGGTTGGACTCGAGGTGGGGTGGGGGGTTCCCCTCGGCTGCGCAGTGACACGTGGCCGCCCCCCCGGGCCGGCCGGCCGCCCCCCCGGGCCCGCTGCCCCGCACCGTGCAGTTCCCCCACGGCAGCAGCTTCGGCGGGTCTGCAACGGGACACGGGATGGGTGGGGGGCCGTGTCTCCTGGAACCCCACTGCCCTCCTATAGAAGAGTTAATACTGCTGAGCTCTCCAGGACCCGCCGGCCTCACCTGTCACGTCCACCGGCGGTTGGGCCTCCATGTAGCTGTACTGAAAGTCTCCCTTCATGAAGCGGAAGTGGTAGTGGGCCCTGTCTCGGGCCCTCATGTTGCTGATGCTCAGGGAGCAGTTGTCCGGGGTGGCCCCCACCATGTGGATCCGGCCCCCAGGCTCCCAAAGGGCCCTGCCAGGATCTGTGGTGGCCACGGCCGGCCCGGTGCCCCTGTTGTCGTCCTTGAGGAACCAGTATTTGTTGGCGACCCCGGAGGATTCGAACTTGGCTGTGAAATTACAGGGGAGCAGGACGCAGAGACCCTGCTGGGCCGTGACACGGGACGGGACGTGGATCCGATAGACGGGCTCCTGGCAGAGCCGACTTGCCGGGGAAACAGACCAGCTTTGCCGGTGCCCCTCAGGCCCGACCCGCGCCCCCCGATCCACCCCAGCCCGACACAGAGCTCTGCCGGTGCCCCTCAGGCCCGACCCGCGCCCCCCGATCCACCCCAGCCCGACACAGAGCTCTGCCGGTGCCCCTCAGGCCCCACCCGCGCCCCCCGATCCACTCCCGCCCCACACAGAGCTCAGCCAGTGCCCCTCTGGCCCGACCCGCGCCCCCCGATCCACCCCCGCCCCACACAGAGCTCAGCCAGTGCCCCTCAGGCCCAACCCGCGCCCCCCGATCCACCCCCGCCCCACACAGAGCTCTGCCGGTGACCCTCAGGCCCCACCCGCGCCCCCCTGATCCACCCCCGCCCCACACAGAGCTCAGCCAGTGCCCCTCAGGCCCAACCCGCGCCCCCCGATCCACCCCAGCCCGACACAGAGCTCTGCCAGTGCCCCTCAGGCCCGACCCGCGCCCCCCGATCCACCCCCGCCCCACACAGAGCTCAGCCAGTGCCCCTCAGGCCCAACCCGCGCCCCCCGATCCACCCCAGCCCGACACAGAGCTCTGCCGGTGCCCCTCAGGCCCCACCCGCGCCCCCCTGATCCACCCCCGCCCCACACAGAGCTCAGCCAGTGCCCCTCAGGCCCAACCCGCGCCCCCCGATCCAACCCCGCCCCACACAGAGCTCAGCCAGTGCCCCTCAGGCCCCACCCGCGCCCCCCGATCCACCCCCGCCCCGCACAGAGCTCTGCCGGTGACCCTCAGGCCCCACCCGCACCCCCCTGATCCACCCCAGCCCCACACAGAGCTCAGCCAGTGCCCCTCAGGCCCGACCCGCGCCCCCCGATCCACCCCCGCCCCACACAGAGCTCTGCCGGTGCCCCTCAGGCCCCACCCGCGCCCCCCGATCCACCCCCGCCCCACACAGAGCTCTGCCGGTGCCCCTCAGGCCCCACCCGCGCCCCCCGATCCACCCCTGCCCCACACAGAGCTCTGCTGGTGCCCCTCAGTCCCAAACCGCAGCCCCCTGCTAGCCCAGCCCTGGGTTCCCCCCACCCCACAGCACTGCCAGAGCCCCTGTAATTCCCCAAACCATAATTTATTTGTCCAGTATCAGGGATTTCCCTGCCACCCCCCCTGAAATCCCCCATCACCCCACAGTGTTGAAGCCAAACAAGGGGAGGAACATCCCAGGAACCCAAGATGGCACCAACCCGCCAGCTGCAGGTTCAAATGGGGCAGCGACGTCCGAACGGCCCAAAGCACAAACCAAGCCACCGACTGAAGAAACCGCAACCTAAGGGCAGTTCTCCATGTTTGCGGCTCAAACGTTTCCCATTTAGTGACCTTACACAAGAAGCCCCTGGCACACCTCTTGCCGCAAAGCTTACGCGGAAGGAAAGCGTCTCACTAACAGAGTGGGGAAAAGCGGAGAGCGGAGTGGGGTCCGGTGGGCTGGGAGGGCGGGGGGGCTGGGACCAGGACTCCTGGGTTCTATCCCTGGCTATGGGAGGGAATGGAAGGGGATTGGAGTCTAGTAGGGAGGGGGAGACTGGGAGCCAGGACTCCTGGGTTCCATCCCCAGCTCTGGGGGATTCCTGCCAGCCCAGCTGTCTCTGCTATTGTTCTCTTCCCCTGGCAGAGCGGTGCAAGGATGATTTCAATGCAGAGCTTGGTGGAAGGGGGCATCTGGCTGGCTCCTTGCACCCACACCCTCCCGCTCAGCAGCTCCGGGGGGCTGCCAGCGCCTGGACTCATGGGCTCCGCGATTTGCTCCTCTCAGCGGGTCCCAGATCGCTGCATGGTGGGAAAGAGGGAGGGGAAATGACTTTGCAGAGCAGGGGAGTGGGGTCTAGCGGTTAGCGCTGAAGGGGCTGGGAGCCAGGACTCCTGGGTTCTAGCCCTGGCTCGGGGAGCGGACTGGGGATGAGTGGTTAGAGTGGACCGGGGCTGGGACTCACACACAGGGTCTGTCTGTACTTACCCAGGGCCCGGGTGATTCTGCGCCCAGCCCAGAATCAGCGGGTGCCGAACCGCAGACACTGCAACTCCCACCTCCCAGAGGGAAACCACTTCCTGCCAAAACCGCCCAGCCCCACACAGCACTGACCCACGGGCCCCTGTAGCCCAGCGTCCCGCCTGCCCCCATCCATGTGCGCACAGAGCTGGGGGCAGTGCCCTCTCCCTGCGTCCCTCCCCCACCGCCTGTGTGCTCAGCCCCTGGGCCTCTCCCACACCCCGGCCCTGGTTTTCACACCCGCTGCTGGAAATGTGCCCGGCTGACTGGGGTGAGGTTTTCTGGGGTGCGAGCTTGGCTGGTGAGAGGCCGTGTCCCCTCCACCTTCCAGCCCAAGAGGCTGCGTTGCTGGCAAACTGCCCCCGGCCCCCTTCCCCGCCCACACCTGGCCTCCAGCCTGTGGCTGGCTTCACTACCCGGCTACTCCCGAATTAAACTGCAGAGCAACCCCAGCAAGTGCTCGACCCCACCCCGCTCCCTGCTGGAGATCTGCGGCGTACACGGCCCAGTCCATGCACGGCCCAGTCCGCGCCCGGTGCTGTACGGGTCCGTCAGCTCAGCAAAGGCCAGTGTCCTGCGCCAGCGCCGTAGTCCCCAGCCACGGTTCCCACACACGCCGGCGTCGAGGGAACGCGAACACGACCGGATTCACTCCGGCACGGCAGCGGCTCAGTGACGAGGCCTGAAAGTCAGCGCTGTGTACAGAGGAAATCAAAAGGCCAACTGGGCAAACTCACAGCTAAGGTCACCGGCTAAATCAACAGCAAAGCGACCAATTTGTCGCACCCGAAGCTGTGGTACGTTTCACAGGCTGGCTGTCCTTGCAACCGGGGGCCCCCTCCTCCCGTCACATAACACGCGAACCAGGGGGCACCTGGCAAAATGAACAGATGGCAGGTTTAATGCAAACTACACAAAGAACTATTTCACACCCACCCCCTACCGCCACACCGTTAACCTGTGGAACTCCTTGCCAGGGGCTGTTGTGAGGACCAAACCTAGAACTGGCTTCAAAAAAGGATGACAAGTTCCTGGAGGATCCGTCCAATAGCAGCTGTTCGCCAAGATGGGCAGGTGGCAGAGGGAAGTGTGGGGACTCACAGAGCCTGTGGCCGTAGTGGGGGGCAGGCAGGGTTCCCACCTGCAGACAGCAGGGGGCAGCAAATCCCCCCCAGACGCCAGTGGGAAGCCCCCCAAAAGTGTCACCTCCCTCCTCGAACTTCTGTCAGGAGGGCGGCTTATAATGGAGCGGGCGATCGTATGCCAGTCAATATGGTAGCGACTGGGACACGGCCCGTGGGTAGGTTAGAATTGAGCCTGCGTGTGTGTGTGAGAGTAGATACGACAACAATGGGCGCTGTGGAGTGTGTGTGTGGGGGGCGGCACAGAGCTACATTAGATGGGCGGCTTATTGTGGGGTTGCACGTCTCTGTGAGTAATTATGGTAACTAGGCCATTCCTCGCCCCAGAGCCAGCCAGATTCTGCCCCCACCCCCACACACACTTCCTGGATGGGAGCTGGCGCCCCCTAGCGGGGAAAGACCTTGTGTCCCATTCCCTGCCCAGCAGCCGTCCTGGCTCCTAGACCCCCTGCTTTAAGCCCCAGACCCCACTCCCCTCCTACAGCCAGAGAGAGAACCCAGGAGTCCTGGCTCCCAGCCCCCCTTTCTCCAACCACTAGACCCCGCTCCCCGTCCAGAGCCGCAGAGAGAACCCAGGAGTCCTGGCTCCCAGCCCCCCAACCACTACACCTCACTCCCCCCCGCCCTCGCTGGAGATTGAACCCAGGAGTCCTGACCTTCTTCTCCCCCGTAGGCCCCGCTCCGCCGCGCCAAGCGCTGCAACAGCCACTTCCCGAGCCGCAGGTTCTGCTTCAAAATACCGGCTGCCGGACCCCGGGCTGCGGCCCCTGCTGTCCCACCTGAGCCCGTCGCGCAGCGCTAGGGGGCGCCCTCACCCCCGCCCGGCTCCCGGCCCCGGCGCCCGGCCGCGCCGCGTCTCCGCCCGGACCCCCCGCCCCGGACCCGCCTTATTGCTTCCTTTGCTTCAGTCTCTGCTTGTTATTGGCCATTAAACGTGGGTTTTCAAGTCGGCAGCGTGTCGTCCTCGGTACTGAATTGGACCCAGGAGTCCTGGCTCCCTCCCTTCCCCCCTCATTCTAACCAGGACTCTACAGAGGTGGCCACAGCTCAGAGCCGGGCGAGCCGTGTGCCAGGGCTGGGCGGCTGGTCCCCAGCTGTCCCACCCCAGAGGTGGCTGCATCGCGGCACCGGCCGTTCTCTCTCATCACCCTCTTCCCAGTGCTTTGGTTCCCCTCGGGCCTGGGCGGTGAGTGTCCAGCCACAGCCGAGCGGCTCGAAGAGCGAGGGGAACCCCTGAGGGAAACCGAGGCAACCTCAAACTCTTCAGCCCGGGGAGAAGCTGGAAATGGCTTTTATTTAGCTGCAGCAGCGAAAGGGTTAACACAGACCGACCGGGTCGGCATAACTCTGTCTGGAGCAGTAACTGCCTCCCAGGTGTATTAGCAGAGCCCAGAGTGGCCCCAGCTGAGGGGGGGGGCACGGCCCAGACACAGCCAGAGACAGGCCCTGCCCCAGCTGAGATCAGGGCCCGGTGGTGCCCAGGGCCGGTGAAACCACGAGGCGAACTAGGGGGTCACCTCGGGCGCCATGTGGCTGGGGGCGCCAGAAAGCCATGTCCTGGCTCGGCAGGGAGGAGCCGCCTTCCAGAGGCACCGGAGGGCCAGAGCTCAGGCTTGCGGGGATGGTGAGCCCCAGCCATGGATGAGCCGGCAGGGTGCAGGGGGGCAGCAGCCCTGCAAAGCCGGTGGGGCTGCTAGCTTGGAGCAGCCGCGCCCTGCCCCTGCTGCCCAGGCTGCGGCCCGGTGCCCCTTCCATCCCGCCTAGGGGGGCTCCTGCAGGATGCATCAGATGCATGTGGGCGGCGGCCCCCGTGCACCCCCCGGCTTCCCCCCTCGCCGCGCTCGGGCTCTGCGGCTCCCAAGAGTGTGACCTGCCGCTGCCCCCCCGGATCAGGCTTGGGGTCCTTCGCCCCGGCGTCAGAGGCTCACACTCCAGGGAACCACAGAGCCCGAGCGTGGCGAGTTTAGCCAGGGGGTGCACGGGGGCCGGCGCATAAATGCATATTTAGGGTTCTTCAATAACTTGATATCCCATCACATTGCATTTTTGGCCTTTTGTGCTTTGTGGTTGAAAAGCAGATTCTGTGTCCCCCAGTGAAAACTCTTGGTTACCTTCCAGACCAATGGTACAGAATTCAGAAGCAGCCCTGCCTAGATTATAGTTTATCCTGCAAGGTGGGAATATTCTTCAGATTTCACATAAGAAAAGACCAATGACCTGGTTGAGGAGTAAATATAAAGTATTTTCGTGTGTTTATCCAAAGTGAGTTTGTTTCTACTTGGACCAGCACATCTTAAAAAAAGTCTTGTTTTACTAACTTTAAGATTGTTAAAAATTTACAAAGAAAGAAAATGATTTTGAAAGTTGCGCATGGAAAAACCACCATTTTTTTTTTTGGCCCTTTTCTGCCTTTGGAGGTTCTGTTGCTCAAATATTTGCACAGCATATTTTGAAAGTCAAATGAAAAACAAGGAACTCGTATCCACTAAGCCGCCACGTAGTTCGGTTTTTAGAGGATGGGGAGAGAGAAATACATGTTTTCTAATCTCAGAGATAAAGAGCCTAGATTTTCATGAAAGTTGCTGAAAGTTAGATGAGCAATGAACTGAGTGGGATTTGTCAGCTGCAAAGTTGATCCTTGGTAGGCTATGCCAAGGGACTTGATTTATTAATTTGGATTCCATTCTAAAAGAAACACCCCACACCTGTCCGCCCCGCTGACATCCTGCCCCGTTGTTTGCCTAGGCACCTCTTGTATCCTGGCTTTAGACCGTAAACACCTGGGACGATCATTTACTACGTATCAATTTAGTTCCTAGCACAACAGGGCCCCAACTTGGTGGATGCCTCTGGCAATATAAATCTTTAAGATTAATATTTTTAACACACTGTTAGCCGATGGCCAGGGATGTTTGGTGAGGTGCCAGCTATGCCCGTTTATACCATCCGTGACTTTAACCACTAGGACGCACTGTCCCTTCGCGGCGGGCAGCCCGGGCTAGGCTGACGGATGCCCCAAGGTCCTAACCACCCGTGACTTTAACTGCTAGAGCTCAGAGCTCCTTCGCAGCGGGCAGTCAGGATTGACTGACAGGTGCCCCAAGAGTTTGCCCCGTGGAGGCGGCACAACTCAATGCTAGGCTCTTAGTACTCTCACCTAATGGCCAGGCTTTATAGCCAAAACGGCTGAGGTTCTTTAATTGCGTTGGCTGCTTCACAGTAAACCAGAGAAAACAAGTCAGGCTTATGCACAAATGGTTACCAAAATTTATTAAACTAGATTCTAATCATGTGGTTACAAAATCGCTAGTGCCTACTTATTTAAGTGTAGAGATGTTACACACACAAACAAGTTACAAAACTGAAGCTACAATCCCAAAGAAAGAAAACAAAGTATAGAGCTCTATTTCACAATATGTGTACACTAAAGATAGGAGATCAGGTGTGGGTGCTTCTTACCCTCCTTGCATCTCTCGATTCCAGCGGTGCCAAGCCAGGATCGGTCACTCAATTCCGCAGAAAGACGGATAAGGGACAAGGCTTAGGGACCCTCTTAGCTGCAGAAGCCTTGGGAGGCTGTCACTAATCTGACCAGCAGATAGATAGTGAAAAGCACTCAAAAATCATGGTGCTGTAGGTCCCCTACTTATACCTCTGTACTCCTTTATTCTCTTTCTCCTTTCTTGTGCCAAATTGGGGCTGGTCTGTCTGGGTGACGCCAGCTCTCGCAAGAGCAGTTTACACTTGCAAGGGAGAGAAACAATAAGTGTCGACTACTGGACATTCCTTTTATCAGGGTAAATATTTTCCCACCTAGGATGTTGGGGTGTGTGCATCATGCTGTTTAGTAGGGGCTAAGAGCCATGTCTGTCACAGCGCCTCTGCCTGCTGTGAGCCCAATTGTTGTATATGTTCCCAGAGGCACATTGTAGCAGCACACCTGTGCTTCTCTCAGCTTCAGAGGCTGTGCTGGAATTCATGTTAAGTGCCCTGTGGTTTTGGCTTCCGTTTCCCAGCAATGCTGGTCTGGGGGGGGGAGGCTGGCTGTCTGGCTACACACACGGCGCCCTGGGAATTGTGCTCCAGACCTCCACCCCGAGCAGCGGCGTTTCCCCAGCCCCCACACTCCAGGCACGGAAGCCTGAGAGTCACTTTCCACAGAGCAGGACGGCGCCCATGGTTGAAGTTACGCTTCGGTGCTGGATTGTCTAATAGTCAGTGCGTCGATGCAATGGCATGTGACGTGCTCTCGAACCACCAGCTGACAAGCTCGTGTTGTCCTGCACCCTAGGACACAGAGGACGTGGTTGCAAGTCGTCCTGCTTCCGGGACTCGGTCTGGGGATCCTTGATGCACAAATGCCCTCAGAAGGTGCCTGGCTGCAGACTTGGTCCCATGTTCTCCTCACACCTTTCTCCACATTGCTTGCAACTATGGCAGCGTGGCCTCTCGGGATGGTGAGCCCTGCACACGCCCTGTCCCTGCTCGCTGGACGTCTTGGGGGGCCATGTGCCTAGTCCATTGAAAATGAGGCATAGGGGTGTCATGTTGGCCCAAGGAGACGTCTATTTCAGAGCTAGCTCTTCTAGATGTTCCTCTGAGGTGCCTTGCGAGGGAGAAGAATTTGTATGTTGCAGGAATTTGGAGGAAAAGCTGGGAATCGAACATGGATCGGCTCACGCCCAGGCATGTGACTCACACACAAGACCTTCCTTCTTAGCAGCATGTGTGCTTTATATTATGAGAGGAAAAAGATTTATAACCCAAGAATAAAATATCCCCTCTGCTCTTGTATTGTAGGCTAGTATTCATTCCTGATCATTCAGAAATCTTTTTAATAATCAAGAGGTAACAGGTGCCGTTGGAGCCCCTGCTGCCCTGCCTGGGGTGAAACCATCATCAACATCCCGGCTCTAGACCCATCCAGCCTGGTGTCCCGCCTGCTCCCTGCTGCCCCCATCAGCTAGCAGGGAGCTGTGGGTCAGGAGTGAGGGGCACCAGGAGAGCTGACGGGGGGAACCCAGTGCTGGGCTAGCAGGAGGCAGCAGGGCAGGGTGAGGGGCCCCGATAGAGCTGAGGGGGCCAGCCCAGGTCACAGGGGAAACTTGGGAAACCCCCAAGTGACTCCGGCGCTGTAATGGCCCACTGGCTGCGGAGCCAGCCAATGGTTTGTTAGAATTTTGAGCCCAGCTGCGATAACCGTATTGACAGGCTGTTTACGGTTTCCCTCTCCTCACCTGTGCTTTCTTGGCACGCGGGGATTGGTTGCTCCGGGACCGGGGTGGGGATGGCTGGGCTATAAACGCAGCCCTGGGTCGGGGACCCAACGCAGCCACCAGCTCCGCCCTTTGGAGACACGACAGAGGAGCGGGGAAGAGGAGACAGAAAAATACAAGGCAGAAAAACATCACGATGAAGCTTCAAGTGGCCTGCGTGATTCTCATCCTCGTCATCACCTCCGCCAAAAACTCCTGCTGCTTCCCAGGCCAGGTAAACGCTTCCCAGGCTCTTTCTTTCCTTTGTACGATGGTTGTACCAAGACGCCCCAGCTGAGATCAGGGCCCCGTTGTGCCCGGCGCTGCCCGGATACACAGCGAGAGACCGTCCCTGCCCCAGCTGGGATCAGGGCCCCGTTGTGACAGCTGTTGCCCAGACACAGCCAGAGACCATCCCTCTCCCAGCTGAGATCAGTGCCCCGTTGCTGCAGGCAGGATTATCAGCCCCTTTTTCCAGGCATGGGGAAACTGAGGCACAGAGCCACCGAGTAAGTGGCTCAGGGTCACATGGGCTCGCTGCTTCAGAGCAGGGAACAGAACCCAGGTTTCTGGACTCCCAGCTCAGGCCGTTGCCGAGCATTGGATTTCTTTGTATGTTGTCTCAGATTAATCCTAGTCTCTGCACACACACACACACACACACACACCCCCGCCCCATGCATGTGATTCCAGTCCCTGGACCTGTGCCCATGAAAAGCTCTGGGAAAGCTGCAGGGTCTGTCTGGAATCTCAGACAGATTTGTGGAAGGGGAAAACGGCCATTTCTTTACACCACAAATGGTCCAGATTGGTTTTTAACCAAAATCTCCTGTTTTCACAATATGAATGAGTTTATTCTGGAACAAACTCAATGTTCCTATTGGGGCAAAGACTGGTGGGCTACACAAGGGGCACGAAATGTGATGAGGAATATTTCTCCCACTGCCTTTTGAAGGAAAACTCTTTTCTCAAATTTATTTGCTCCTTTTTCACCAGCCTTTCCCATAGGTTTATGTTCTGAATCTGTGGCATTACATTGTGTCTACCAAAATGCAACGTAAATGTCCTGAGTTGAAGAAATGTGTGTGGCAAATTCGAGGAAGAACTGGGGATAGAACCCAGGAGTCCTGATTCCCAGCCCCCTCCCCCTCTCACCCACTAGACCCCACTCCCCTCCTAGAGCCAGGGATAAAACCAGCTGTCCCGGCTCCCAGCCCCGCCGCTCTAACCCACTGCACCCAACATAACGCTCAGGTCTGTCTTCTCCCTGTCTCTGCAGACAGAAAATCCTCCTGGCTTGTTAAGGCAACAAATGGAGCCCATAGAAGAAACTCAGGGTCCGCAGGTAAGAACTGAACTGGGGGGCTCTCCCTTGGCAGGCACGGCTGGCCCCGAAGGCTGCACGACCAGGAGCCCAGCCCCCGAGCCCACAGCCCCCCGGGACGGTTCTGGGCTAACTCAATGCCAGACACTAGGCCTATTAACGAGCCATCGCACTTCCCTTGTGGCAAGCCTGGGGCTAGAAACCCAGGAGTCCTGTCTCCCATCCCCCCACTCCCCAACCACTAGACCCCACTCCCCGCCCAGATCCGCAGAGAGAACCCAGGAGTCCTGGCTCCCAGCCCCCCAACCACTAGACCCCACTCCCCTCCCAGAGCCGCAGAGAGAACCCAGGAGTCCTGGCTCCCAGCCCCCCTGCGCTAACCACTAGACCCCGCTCCCCCCCTCGCTGGAGATTGAACCCAGGAGTCCTGACCTTCTTCTCCCCCGCAGGCCCCGCTCCGCCGCGCCAAGCGCTGCAACAGCCAGCTCCCGAACCGCAAGTTCCGCTTAAAAGTACCTGCTGCCGGAATCCGGGCTGCGGCCCCTGCTGTCCCACCTGAGCCCGCCGCGCAGCGCTAGGGGGCGCCCTCACCCCCGCCCGGCTCCCGGCCCCGGCTCCCGGCCGCGCCGCGTCTCCGCCCGGACCCCCCGCCCCGGACCCGCCTTATTGCTTCCTTTGCTTCAGTCTCTGCTTGTTATTGGCCATTAAACGTGGGTTTTCAAGTCGGCAGCGTGTCGTCCTCGGTACTGAATTGGACCCAGGAGTCCTGGCTCTCAGCTCCCCCTGCTCTAAATCCCGAGACCCCACCCCCCTGCCAGAGCCAGGGACAGAACCCAGGAGTCCTGGCTCCCTCCCTTCCCCCCTCATTCTAACCAGGACGCTACAGAGGTGGCCGCAGCTCAGAGCCGGGCGAGCCGTGTGCCAGGGCTGGGCGGCTGGTCCCCAGCTGTCCCACCCCAGAGGTGGCTGCATCGCGGCACCAGCCGTTCTCTCTCATCACCCTCTTCCCAGTGCTTTGGTTCCCCTCGGGCCTGGGCGGTGAGTGTCCAGCCACAGCCGAGCAGCTCGAAGAGCGAGGGGAACCCCTGAGGGAAACCGAGGCAACCTCAAACTCTTCAGCCCGGGGCGAAGCTGGAAATGGCTTTTATTTAGCTGCAGCAGCGAAAGGGTTAACACAGACCGACCGGGTCGGCATAACTCTGTCTGGAGCAGTAGCTGCCTCCCAGGTGTATCAGCAGAGCCCAGAGTGGCCCCCACCTGAGGGGCGGGGGGGGGGGGGCACGGCCCAGACACAGCCAGAGACAGGCCCTGCCCCAGCTGAGATCAGGGCCCGGTTCTGCCCACAGACAGCGAGAGACCATCTCCAACAAGCTCACAGCGCAAGTAGGCAAGTGGAATGTTATACTCCTCATGTTACAGCTGGGAAACTGAGGCACAGAGGGGGGTGCGGACTTGCCCAGGGTCACAGAGGCATTCTGGAGCAGAGCTGGGAGTAGGTCCCAGGTGTCCGGCGTCCCAGGCTAGCCACAAGGCAGGCCAGCTATCCCACCGCTGACCCCAGTCTCTCTTTAGCTCACTGCCTGCAATGACCCGGTCCCCTCGTCTGGGCTTAGACGTTGGCGTAGGTGGTTTCCTGTGTGAATCGTTCCCTGTCGCCTTTCTCCCTGTAGCCTCTTCCTGCTCCTCCTCCTCCCCTCCCTTTCTTCTCAGGGGCTCCCCTTTCCCCAGTGAAGTCCTGTGCGGGGAGAGACCGGGTTAGCTGGGAAGAGTGGGCGCCATGCCCAGGGGAAAGGATGGGTGGGGACGCCGGTGGGGAGCGCTGGAGTGGGGAAATCCCAGCAGAGGGGGATTCTGGGAGCGGGGGAGGGGGTCCCAGAGCCCATGTGGAGCGGGGGGAGGACTCCCAGCAGGGTGGGGGATGGGGCAGGGATGGGGACAGGGTCTGGGATAACCCACTGGAGGGCACCGTGGAAGCTGGATGCTCACAGGAGTGACAGACCTGCCCATCTCCGGTCCCTTGGCACCGTCCGGCCATGGCGGGGCCCCTGCCCCGCTGCCTGGGGTGAAACCATCATCAATATCCCGCCTCTAGGCCCATCCAGCCTGGTGTCCCGCCTCCTCCCTCCTACCCCAATGGGACCCATGGTCCATCTATCCCAATATCTCTTCCCTGCCCCCACTGCCATCCCAGAGCAGCAGAGCTGCATGTCAGGGGACGCCCAGGCCTGGGCTAGCAGGGGGTGCGGGTCAGGAGCGAGGGGCACAAGGAGAGATAGGGGGAGCCCAGGGCAGGGACAGCAGGGAGCTGCGGGTCAGGAGTGAGGGGCACTGGCAGCGCTGGGGGGAGGCCAGGGCTGGGCTAGCAGGGGGATGTGGGTCAGGAGTGAGGGCCCCTGGCAGAGCTGGGGGGGCAAGCTCAGGGCTGGCATAGCAGGGGGCTGTGGGTTGGGATTTAGGGCAGCAGGTGGAATTTCACACTTCCAAGAAATGATAGTTGATCTTGGGGGATCTATTTATTCCCTTATTCCAGGCTACGGTTCCCACCAGATCCTTCTCCCGTCCCGCCTGAGTTTTACCTTCTCTTCACGACTTTCCAGGCCACTGCAGCCCCAGCACCAACCAGCAGAAGGCTTCCACAAGCCGTCAAGGCCACCATGTGTGTCAGGGAGAAGCCCGCTGCAAACCAACATCTGGTGTGAGCGGTGGGATCGGCTGGGCAGCAATGGGCCCTTCAGGGCTTGTAATGAACTTGTGGGTACGGCGTAGGGCAGGGTCCCCTGACGGGGAGAGCCGCCGAGGGCTGGCCTAGCCATGGGGACCGAGCCCCCTTGCCCACCTCTCCAGGGAGGCATGGGGGGAAAGGGGGCAGGTGGGAACTGTGTGACTTATATCTGGGCTGCCATCTGTCTAAGTGGCTGGCACATAGCACCGTATTTCCTCACATATACATCTCTGGCTGAAGACGAACAGGCCACTGCTTTCTGCTAATGGCAAAACTGGATCCCATGCCCAGCCCCCTGGCCGGGCCCCACAGCTCCCCGCTCACGACGTGGCCCCGCAGCCACGAAGTCGCCTGCAGCTCTGGGCCCTCGAAGTCCCCGGGGAGGGTGCGGTTGGACTCGAGGTGGGGTGGGGGGTTCCCCTCGGCTGCGCAGTGACACGTGGCCGCCCCCCCGGGCCGGCCGGCCGCCCCCCCGGGCCCGCTGCCCCGCACCGTGCAGTTCCCCCACGGCAGCAGCTTCGGCGGGTCTGCAACGGGACACGGGATGGGTGGGGGGCCGTGTCTCCTGGAACCCCACTGCCCTCCTATAGAAGAGTTAATACTGCTGAGCTCTCCAGGACCCGCCGGCCTCACCTGTCACGTCCACCGGCGGTTGGGCCTCCATGTAGCTGTACTGAAAGTCTCCCTTCATGAAGCGGAAGTGGTAGTGGGCCCTGTCTCGGGCCCTCATGTTGCTGATGCTCAGGGAGCAGTTGTCCGGGGTGGCCCCCACCATGTGGATCCGGCCCCCAGGCTCCCAAAGGGCCCTGCCAGGATCTGTGGTGGCCACGGCCGGCCCGGTGCCCCTGTTGTCGTCCTTGAGGAACCAGTATTTGTTGGCGACCCCGGAGGATTCGAACTTGGCTGTGAAATTACAGGGGAGCAGGACGCAGAGACCCTGCTGGGCCGTGACACGGGACGGGACGTGGATCCGATAGACGGGCTCCTGGCAGAGCCGACTTGCCGGGGAAACAGACCAGCTTTGCCGGTGCCCCTCAGGCCCGACCCGCGCCCCCCGATCCACCCCAGCCCGACACAGAGCTCTGCCGGTGCCCCTCAGGCCCGACCCGCGCCCCCCGATCCACCCCAGCCCGACACAGAGCTCTGCCGGTGCCCCTCAGGCCCCACCCGCGCCCCCCGATCCACTCCCGCCCCACACAGAGCTCAGCCAGTGCCCCTCTGGCCCGACCCGCGCCCCCCGATCCACCCCCGCCCCACACAGAGCTCAGCCAGTGCCCCTCAGGCCCAACCCGCGCCCCCCGATCCACCCCCGCCCCACACAGAGCTCAGCCAGTGCCCCTCAGGCCCGACCTGCGCCCCCCGATCCACCCCCGCCCCACACAGAGCACTGCCGGTGACCCTCAGGCCCAACCCGCGCCCCCCGATCCACCCCCGCCCCACACAGAGCTCTGCCGGTGACCCTCAGGCCCCACCCGCGCCCCCCTGATCCACCCCCGCCCCACACAGAGCTCAGCCAGTGCCCCTCAGGCCCAACCCGCGCCCCCCGATCCACCCCAGCCCGACACAGAGCTCTGCCGGTGCCCCTCAGGCCCCACCCGCGCCCCCCTGATCCACCCCCGCCCCACACAGAGCTCAGCCAGTGCCCCTCAGGCCCAACCCGCGCCCCCCGATCCACCCCCGCCCCACACAGAGCTCTGCCGGTGACCCTCAGGCCCCACCCGCACCCCCCTGATCCACCCCAGCCCCACACAGAGCTCAGCCAGTGCCCCTCAGGCCCAACCCGCGCCCCCCGATCCAACCCCGCCCCACACAGAGCTCAGCCAGTGCCCCTCAGGCCCGACCTGCGCCCCCCGATCCACCCCCGCCCCACACAGAGCTCTGCCGGTGCCCCTCAGGCCCCACCCGCGCCCCCCTGATCCACCCCCGCCCCACACAGAGCTCAGCCAGTGCCCCTCAGGCCCAACCCGCGCCCCCCGATCCACCCCCGCCCCACACAGAGCTCTGCCGGTGACCCTCAGGCCCCACCCGCACCCCCCTGATCCACCCCAGCCCCACACAGAGCTCAGCCAGTGCCCCTCAGGCCCGACCCACGCCCCCCGATCCACCCCCGCCCCACACAGAGCTCTGCCGGTGCCCCTCAGGCCCCACCCGCGCCCCCCGATCCACCCCCGCCCCACACAGAGCTCTGCCGGTGCCCCTCAGGCCCCACCCGCGCCCCCCGATCCACCCCTGCCCCACACAGAGCTCTGCCGGTGCCCCTCAGGCCCCACCCGCGCCCCCCGATCCACCCCCGCCCCACACAGAGCTCTGCCGGTGCCCCTCAGGCCCCACCCGCGCCCCCCGATCCACCCCTGCCCCACACAGAGCTCTGCTGGTGCCCCTCAGTCCCAAACCGCAGCCCCCTGCTAGCCCAGCCCTGGGTTCCCCCCACCCCACAGCACTGCCAGAGCCCCTGTAATTCCCCAAACCATAATTTATTTGTCCAGTATCAGGGATTTCCCTGCCACCCCCCCTGAAATCCCCCATCACCCCACAGTGTTGAAGCCAAACAAGGGGAGGAACATCCCAGGAACCCAAGATGGCACCAACCCGCCAGCTGCAGGTTCAAATGGGGCAGCGACGTCCGAACGGCCCAAAGCACAAACCAAGCCACCGACTGAAGAAACCGCAACCTAAGGGCAGTTCTCCATGTTTGCGGCTCAAACGTTTCCCATTTAGTGACCTTACACAAGAAGCCCCTGGCACACCTCTTGCCGCAAAGCTTACGCGGAAGGAAAGCGTCTCACTGACAGAGTGGGGAAAAGCGGAGAGCGGAGTGGGGTCCGGTGGGCTGGGAGGGCGGGGGGGCTGTGACCAGGACTCCTGGGTTCTATCCCTGGCTATGGGAGGGAATGGAAGGGGATTGGAGTCTAGTAGGGAGGGGGAGACTGGGAGCCAGGACTCCTGGGTTCCATCCCCAGCTCTGGGGGATTCCTGCCAGCCCAGCTGTCTCTGCTATTGTTCTCTTCCCCTGGCAGAGCGGTGCAAGGATGATTTCAATGCAGAGCTTGGTGGAAGGGGGCATCTGGCTGGCTCCTTGCACCCACACCCTCCCGCTCAGCAGCTCCGGGGGGCTGCCAGCGCCTGGACTCATGGGCTCCGCGATTTGCTCCTCTCAGCGGGTCCCAGATCGCTGCATGGTGGGAAAGAGGGAGGGGAAATGACTTTGCAGAGCAGGGGAGTGGGGTCTAGCGGTTAGCGCTGAAGGGGCTGGGAGCCAGGACTCCTGGGTTCTAGCCCTGGCTCGGGGAGCGGACTGGGGACGAGTGGTTAGAGTGGACCGGGGCTGGGACTCACACACAGGGTCTGTCTGTACTTACCCAGGGCCCGGGTGATTCTGCGCCCAGCCCAGAATCAGCGGGTGCCGAACCGCAGACACTGCAACTCCCACCTCCCAGAGGGAAACCACTTCCTGCCAAAACCGCCCAGCCCCACACAGCACTGACCCACGGGCCCCTGTAGCCCAGCGTCCCGCCTGCCCCCATCCATGTGCGCACAGAGCTGGGGGCAGTGCCCTCTCCCTGCGTCCCTCCCCCACCGCCTGTGTGCTCAGCCCCTGGGCCTCTCCCACACCCCGGCCCTGGTTTTCACACCCGCTGCTGGAAATGTGCCCGGCTGACTGGGGTGAGGTTTTCTGGGGTGCGAGCTTGGCTGGTGAGAGGCCGTGTCCCCTCCACCTTCCAGCCCAAGAGGCTGCGTTGCTGGCAAACTGCCCCCGGCCCCCTTCCCCGCCCACACCTGGCCTCCAGCCTGTGGCTGGCTTCACTACCCGGCTACTCCCGAATTAAACTGCAGAGCAACCCCAGCAAGTGCTCGACCCCACCCCGCTCCCTGCTGGAGATCTGCGGCGTACACGGCCCAGTCCATGCACGGCCCAGTCCGCGCCCGGTGCTGTACGGGTCCGTCAGCTCAGCAAAGGCCAGTGTCCTGCCCCAGCGCCATAGTCCCCAGCCCCGGTTCCCACACACGCCGGCGTCGAGGGAACGCGAACGTGACCGGATTCACTCCGGCACGGCAGCGGCTCAGTGACGAGGCCTGAAAGTCAGCGCTGGGTACAGAGGAAATCAAAAGGCCAACTGGGCAAACTCACAGCTAAGGTCACCGGCTAAATCAACAGCAAAGCGACCAATTTGTCGCACCCGAAGCTGTGGTACGTTTCACAAACTGGCTGTCCTTGCAACCGGGGGCCCCCTCCTCCCGTCACATAACACGCGAACCAGGGGGCACCTGGCAAAATGAACAGATGGCAGGTTTAATGCAAACTACACAAAGAACAGTTTCTCACCCGCCCCCAACACCACGCCGTTAACCTGTGGAACTCCTTGCCAGGGGCTGTTGTGAGGACCAAACCTAGAACTGGCTTCAAAAAAGGATGACAAGTTCCTGGAGGATCCGTCCAATAGCAGCTGTTCGCCAAGATGGGCAGGTGGCAGAGGGAAGTGTGGGGACTCACAGAGCCTGTGGCCGTAGTGGGGGGCAGGCAGGGTTCCCACCTGCAGACAGCAGGGGGCAGCAAATCCCCCCCAGACGCCAGTGGGAAGCCCCCCAAAAGTGTTACCTCCCTCCTCGAACTTCTGTCAGGTGGACGGCTTATAATGGAGCGGGCGATCGTATGCCAGTCAATATGGTAGCGACTGGGACACGGCCTGTGGGTAGGTTAGAATTGAGCCTGCGTGTGTGTGTGAGAGTAGATACGACAACAATGGGCGCTGTGGAGTGTGTGTGTGGTGGGGGGGCACAGAGCTACATTAGATGGGCGGCTTATTGTGGGGTTGCACGTCTCTGTGAGTAATTATGGTAACTAGGCCATTCCTCGCCCCAGAGCCAGCCAGATTCTGCCCCCACCCCCACACACACTTCCTGGATGGGAGCTGGCGCCCCCTAGCGGGGAAAGAGCTCATGTCCCATTCCCTGCCCAGCAGCCATCCTGGCTCCTAGACCCCCTGCTTTAAGCCCCAGACCCCACTCCCCTCCTACAGCCAGGGAGAGAACCCAGGAGTCCTGACTCCCAGCCCCCTCCGCTCTAATTACCAGACCCCACTCCCCTCCTACTGCCAGGGAGAGAACCCAGGAGTCCTGATTCCCAGCACCCCCCCCCCCGCTCTAATTACCAGACCCCACTCCCCTCCTACTGCCA
Source organism: Natator depressus (assembly GCF_965152275.1). NCBI lineage: Eukaryota > Metazoa > Chordata > Testudines > Cheloniidae > Natator > Natator depressus. The sequence continues at coordinate 17,695,121 of NC_134257.1, forward strand.
GGGAGAGAACCCAGAAGACCTTTGATGGACATGGGAGGGGAGTCTGGGGGTCATGGGGGGGGATTAAACCACCAGAGAGGAGTCTTTGAGAACAGGATCTTTAATCTCCATGGAACGGGGGGGGGGGCCCATTGCTGGGGGGTCCAGCAGGGTGCAGTAGGGACCCTCTCTCTCTCTCACACGCACACACTGCCCCCTGCTCGTGGCTGTTGGGGGAATAGGTCCCAGGACACTGCAGGCTCCATCCGGCCCACTAGGCTCCCGGCCCCATCCTTGGTGCCACCGCGGGCCCCACACTTGGCTCTAGGAGGATTGGTGGGCGACCAGCGTCACCACACCTGGGGGGAGAGAAGAGAAATGGGCTCAGAGCAGCAATGGGAGCACCATCTACTGGTACGCAGCACCCCACCCCAGAGGTGGCTGCATCTCAGCGCCGGGCGAGGGATCCCTGTATCACCAGCCCCTGCGCCCCACCCCAGAGGCAGCTGCCTTTCAACACTCCCTTATGTTGCACTCACCAGTGATGAGGAAGAGGGGGAAGGAGGCCCAGCCGAGGCCGAAGGACCAGCCGAAGGTGACTTGGCGCTGGGCGGCATTCACGGCCCCAGCGAACTCTCCTGTGTACACGGCCAGCGCGATCATGGCACAGAGCCCTGGGGCAAAGGGAACAGGACGGACACCCCTTAGTGTGGCCCACGCACAGTCCCAGCCCCTGCGCCGTCCCACCACCGGGGCGGGGGGGCTGCCAGAGCCCAGGGCAGGATTCTGGGAGGGGGGCAGCTGGGGCTCAGTTCCCCTCCCCTGGCTGCGGGCGGGGGAAGATGAGTTCCCCCGGGAGGGCGGAAGGGGGGACGTACCCGCACTGAAGCTGCCCAGGAAGGAGACCAAGGTCAGGGACACGGAGCCGGGGTGGGAGTGCAGGAACGAGGCGAGGAGAGCGAACGAGGAGACCGACCCAGCGATCACGCCCAGCACTGTGAAAACCCTGGTGACCTTTAAAGAGACTGTAGCAAAGGACGGGGTTAAATAAACAACACTGCACTGAACTGGTTAGAGAACCCAGGAGTCCTGCCACCCAACCCCCCCTGCTCTAACCACTAGCCCCCATTCCCCTCCCACAGCCAGGGACAGACCTGCCCGAAGGTGCTGGTTGGTGGCAGAGGTGGGCTCCCTGGCGGAGCCGGGCTGCCCTTACCTGATGCTGAAGAAATTTGTCCACACACCGAATTCAGGCAGCTCTTCCACAGCCCCTCATGGAGGGACCCGAGGACGGCGTCGTCCACCAGCCAGTGGTCGGAGCCCAGGGCCACCAGCAGCAGCAGGAGGCTGAGCAGGGCCAGGACGGTGCTGAGGATCCGGGGAGACGCCATCGCCTGGGGGGCAGCGCTGGGATCCGGGAAGCAGCTGGGGGTGGGGAACGAGTCAGACGCAAATCCCGGCCCAGAGCAGCTGGGCTGAACCAGAGCCTTGGGGCCTGGACCTCAGGCCGCTCCACAGATGGATCCAGGTCGATGGGTGCGTGTGGGACGGATGGAGGGATGGGGCGGGGCATGTGGGGAGAGGTGGATGGAGGAGTGGGGATGGACAGATGGATGGATGGGGTGTGGGGAGGGGTAGAGGGTGTGTGTATGGAGAAGGAGGGATGGGGTGGGGCGTGTGGGGAGGGAGGGATGGACAGAGGGATGTGTATGGGGAGGGATGGGGGTGTGTGGGGAGGGATGGAGGATGGGGTGTGGGTGGGGGAGGAGGGATGGATATGTGGGGAGGGATGGGGCAGTGTGTGTGGGGAGGGTGGATGGTAGGTGGGGAGAGGGATGGGAAGGGGGTGGGTGGGGAGGGATGGAGGGAGGGAGGGGGCAGGGCATGTGGGGAGGGTGGAGGGAGGGTGGGGAGAGGGATGGGATCAGGGCATGTGGGGAGCGCTGGAGGTGTGGGGGAGGGATGGAGGGATGGATGGGGTGTGTGTGGGGAGGGATGGAGGGAGGGGGCAGGGCGTGTGGGGAGGGTGGATGGAGGTGTGGGGGAGGGCTGGAGGGCTGGATGGGGTGTGTGGGGGGAGGGATGGAGGGAGGGGGCAGGGTATGTGGGGAGGGCTGGAGGTGTGGGGGAGGGCTGGAGGGATGGATGGGGTGTGTGATAAATAATGGGGGGGGTAGCTCCCTTTGATGGACACCCACCCAGCCAGTTAGCTGTCAAATCCCTCTTGGTAGCTGTCCTCGACTTGCTTTACCTGTAAAGGAGTAAAAAGTCCCCCAGGTCAAGAAGGGAAAGGGGGCGCCTGGCCCACAGGGCCAAGAGGAAGGTCGAACTTTTTTAAAATTGGGAAAGAAACTTTCCCTTTGTCTGTTCTCTGGGGCTGGAGGGACGGAGCAGCCCTGCCATGAGCCGCGAAGCCAGGTATGAGCCGATCACGCCCAGATCGACTTCTCTGGACGCCACGCGTGCCGGTGGATCACAAGGTTTAGCTAGACGGGATCAGGGTGATTTCTTTTATTTCAGTTTGGCTCGTGGACTCCTCTGTGCTAACCCCAGTTGCTTTTATTGGCTTGTAACCTTTACGCTGAACCCCACTAACCCTGTGCTATGGGGCGGGGTGGGGGGCAGGACCACACCCAAATCACAGCCCGAGAGATGGAGGGTGAGACCCGCAGCTTAGAGAGAGGGGTGTGTACGGGGACAGACAGAGCGGTGTGTGAGGGGACGGACGGACAGAGGGGCGTATGAGGGGATGGCTGGACGGACGAAGAGCTGTGAGAGGGGATGGACAGAGGGTGGGTGTGTGAGGGGATGGCCGGATGGAGGCAGGAGTTTGGGGATGGCTGGACAGGGAGGTGTATGAGGGGATGGGTGGATGGATGGATGGAGGGGTGTGAGGCGATGGATGGACAGACGTACAGAGGGATGTTTGGGGATGGATGGATGGATGGATGGACAGAGGGGTGTGGGGGGGTGGACAGATGTATGGAAGGAGGGTGAGGGGATGGCTGGACAGAGGTTGGGTATGTTTGCGGATGGAGGTGGGGGTTTGGGGATGGATGGACGGACAGAGGGGTGTGGGGGGGTGGACAGTTGTATGGATGGAGGGTGAGGGGATGGCTGGACAGAGGGTGGGTATGTTTGCGGATGGAGGTGGGGGTTTGGGGATGGACGGACGGACAGAGGGTTGTATGGGAAGGGATGGAGGGTGGGTATGTTTGGAGCTGGCTGGATGGGGGTGCGTGTGAGGGGAAGGACAGATGGATGGAGCAGTGTGTGTATGGGGATGGATGGAGGGGTTTGGGGCTGGCTGGACAGAGGGGTGTTTGAGGAGGGATGGATGGAGATGTTTGCGATGGAGGTAGGGGTTTGGGGCTGGCTGAACGGAGATGGATGTGTGAGGGGAAGGACAGATGGACAGAGGGGTGTGTGAGGGGATGGCTGGACAGACGGGATGTGTGTGAGGGGACGCATGGATGGATGGAGTGGTGTCGGGGGGATGGCCAGTGGGTGGGTATATTTGTGGACAGAGGTGGAGGTTGGTTGGACAGAGGGGTGTGTGAGGGGATGGACGGACGGACGGATGGACAGAGGGGTGTGTGAGGGGATGGACAGAGAGAGGGGTGGGGGGGATGGCTGGAGGGTGGGTATGTTTGTGGATGGAGGTGGGGCTTTGGGGCTGGCTGGACAGAGGGGTGTGCGAGGGGATGGACGGATAGACGGACAGAGAGGTGGGGGGGTGGCTGGAGGGTGGGTACGTTTGCGGATGGAGATGGGGCTTTGGGGCTGGCTGGACAGAGGGGCAGAGGGGTGTGTGGGGAGATGGACGGACAGAGAGGTGTGGGGGGGGATGGCTGGAGGGTGGGTACGTTTGCAGATGGAGGTGGGGCTTTGGGGCTGGCTGGACAGAGGGGCAGAGGGGTGTGTGGGGGGGTGGCTGGAGGGTGGGTACGTTTGTGGATGGAGGTGGGGGTTTGGGGCTGGCTGGGCAGAGGGGTGTGTGGCGGGGTGGCTGGAGGGTGGGTACGTTTGCGGATGGAGGTGGGGGTTTAGGGCTGGCCGGACGGGGGCGGGGTTGGGGCTGGCCGGAAGGGGTTGTGGGGCCAGACAGACACTCGAACCCCCCCACCGAGCGCCCCCTTCACCTGCTCTGCGACTCCTGCTCCCTCGCAGGGTTGGCTCCGGCTCCAGCCCTGACCCCCCCATGGGGCCTCTTGCTCCCGGGTGGCTTCCTGGGAGGGGCAGGGATGCAGCAAGGGCCCATTGCACCATCCCCACATCCTCTGTGTCAGTTCCTCCCTGCAGCCCGCAACCCCCGCCCCCCTCGCCAGCGCCCTCAGCTGCCCCCGGGATCTCCCATCCGAGCCCCAACCACCCCCCAGCCTGCTTAGTAAGGGAAACCCCTGAGTATAGACCCCAGGAGTCCTGCCCCCCCCCAACCTGCTCTCCCACTCCCCTCCCAGAGCCGGGCAGAGAACCCAGGAGTCCGGGCTCCCAGCCCCCCCGGCTCTAACCACTAGCCCCCACTCTCCTCCCAGAGCTGGGGATAGAACCCAGGAGTCCTTTGATGCACACTTGAGGGGAGTGTGGGGATAGGGGGCCCTCTGGGGGGGGGGAATAAGTCACCTGACAGGAGACTCTGAGAACAGGCCCTTCAATCTCCATGGAACAAGGGGGGGGTTGGCAGGTTTTTTTCCCAGGGGAGGGGTAGTAAGAGGAAGAGGGGAGGGGATCACTGCTTGGGTCTGTGGGAGCCCAGGGTAACACACACACAGAGCAGGGTCCAGCCCCTCCAGCAGGGGGCAGCAGGGCACACGCACACACACACACACACACACACACACACACACACAAAGAGCAGAGCCCAGCCCCTCCAGCAGGGGGCAGCAGGGCACACACACACACACACACACACACACAGACAGAGCAGCGCCCAGCCCCTCCAGCAGGGGGCAGCAGGGCACACACACACACAGACACAGAGCAGGGCCCAGCCCCTCCAGCAGGGGGCAGCAGGGCGCACACACACACACACACACACACACACACACACACACAGAGCAGGGCCCAGCCCCTCCAGCAGGGGGCAGCAGGGCACACACACACACACAGAGCAGAGCCCAGCCCCTCCAGCAGGGGGCAGCAGGGACACACACACACACACACACACACACACACACAGAGCAGGGCCCAGCCCCTCCAGCAGGGGGCAGCAGGGCACACACACACACACAGAGCAGGGCCCAGCCCCTCCAGCAGGGGGCAGCACACACACACACACACGGTTGGCCCTTCGGCACTCCCACAGCAAGCCGGATTACCCACAGGCATGTGTCGATCCACTGGCCCGGGGGCTACATGGCCAAGGTCTAGACTGCTGCCTGGTGAAGCCGCTTACACTCCTGGGCATGACCATAACGTGCACCCGCCTGGAGGGTGGCACCGTTGCGGGACCGCTGGGTGGGAGGGGGCACGTCCTATAAAACACTGGTGCCACCTTCCGAGTAAGGCCAGGCGGGGATTCCGTGGCCGGAGCATGCCCGGGGACGTGACCCCGCTTCCCCCGGGGCGTCACCAGGTAACGTGGGTGCACCTGGCTCAGCAAGCTCGTTAGCCAAGCGTGCCGCTGACGGTGAGTCTCGAGACGCCGCCACGTTGTCCATCTCTGTGCTGCCAGGTCTCTTCGCAGGGCGCTCTCACAAGCAGGCAGGGCGTTTGCTCTCCGCCGTCAAGGGGCCCAGTTGCGTCCTGGGCCCTGGGCATTGGTGGCAGGACTGGGATTCCTGACTGGGGTTTGGCTGCCTGCTTTGGCCACCTCTGGTCCAGGCCTGGCGTATACGGCGCAGATAACCAACTTGCAATAAGCAACCCTGCCGGCTCTGCCGCGCCGATTCGAACTCTGATGCGAAAGCGACCGAGAAAGGGCCAGACATCGGCTACTGCTCGGCAGAGGACGATCGGCTTTAAACTAGCTTCTCTCTCTGCCCTGTTTTCGACGCAGCTTCATTCGCTTGGATACAATTTTCCAAAGAATCTAAATGACTGAGGCATCTAATTCTCATGGGACTGAGGACCCCACAGCTTAGATCCCCAAAGGTATGCATGCTCCTAACTCCCATTGGCTCTTCATAGGTATTTTGGCACATGTGTCTACATATGCACCTTTGAGGAAATGGGCATATGTGACTTAGGAGCTTTTGAAAAATTCTTCGCTTTTATTTATATTTTTATATACACATCTAAAAACCTAAGAAATTCAGTGCAAAAAACTTTGTGATTATTTCAACATAAGTTAACACATAGGGCTGGTCAGCAGCCTGAATTTCTATTCTGTGGGACATTCTGACATTTTGAATTTTGCTTGTTCCAAATGGGAACAAAAAGTCCAAATCTGAACATTGCCCGCAAATGGAAAATTCCAAAAAATTTCTGCGTGGGACCATCCAAATGTTTCCATTTGTTTCATTTAGGCTTTTAATAGTCTATTAAAATATTCAAGGTCATATACATTATATTCATGCAGGCTTAAATATTATGTCGTACTAATAGTCATATTTGGAATGTAAAAGTCAAAACGAAACACTTCCACATGACCCAAAGGAAATGATGTGACTTGTCCCTGTTAAAACCCACAAATTCCTGCAAAACATTTTGGTAGCTAGATAGATTTATGCACAAATATGTAATATCGCTTTGGCTTTAGAGCCAGCTTAATTGCCTTAAAAACTTGTTATTAAAAAGAAAGCAAATTTAACTTGAGCAAATGTTTGTAAGGGCCTCGCTTGACAGGGGCTTGGTCCACGACTAGAGCTGTCAGATGCTATGAACATACAAATTAATAATAATTTATTTCCAAATATTTAAACCAGTTTAATACCGCGCTGGCACTTGAGACAGTGTAAGTTGCTTTCAAGGATCTTTCCTGCCTTTGACCAAAAACCAAGGAAATTAAAAAATTGTTTAAAAAACATTGCTGGGATTTCAGAGGTTTGAACTACAAATGCTGCCAAGTGGTTTAAAACCGCTTTAGGGTTTGAGGCCCTTCAGACAAAGGGTTTCCAGGCATGACTAGTGCTTTTGTGGGTAGAAATCAACGCAGGAACAAACCGTTTTAAGGACCTTTATTCTTTGTCTTTAAAAAAAGAAAAGAAAAACCAGGGAAATTCAATGCATAAAACTTTGTTAAAGGCAAAAATCAGAGCTGCCTGGCCAAAGACACAAAACTTTAAAACTACACTTCCTGCTGCTATGTTGTCTCAGCTCGCACTACTCAGGAGGGGCACGGAGGTAGAGAGAAATTTCTGAGCAGTTCTAACTCCAGGGGCCAATTTAATTTCACGGCCCGTCTGCTTATCAATCAAAGCTACAGCACAAGTTCACTCAGCACAGGTGCTTGATATTTTAAGTCCGGTTCTAAAGGAAGGATGGTCCTGCCGGGAACTCAGGACACCTGGGTTCCAATTCCCAGCACTGCTGCTGTGTTCCTGTGTGACACTGGGCAGGTCAGTCCCTCTCGCCGTGCCTCAGTTTCCCCCAGGCTGTAAAATGTGGGGTAATCGATGCTTCCCTTTGTCTGATTTGATTCTAACGCAATTGGGGGCAGGGGGCTGGCTCTGGTTACATCCGGCACCGAGCGCCAAAGGAGGAAGCTGGCCTGGAATCCGATGAAACGAACGAAGGGCGTTTTCTATGGGGATGTCCCATTGCGGCAGGTTGCTGGAAGGCTGGGGGTGGGGAATGGCGAGGTATCACTCGCCCCAGGAGTCAGGTGTCTAGCGATTCACTGCGGCGCCATCACGCAGGGTTTAACGCGTCTCAGCCACGCGCTGGCATCCGTGCATCCGATACGCGCACATGTAAAATATCCCTGCGAGGGGGAGAGAGGGGCTGTTTAACAGCACTGAGGAGTCAGGACTCCAGGGTTCTCTGGGAGGGGAGTGGAGTCTAGTGGTTAGAGGAGGGGGGATGCTGGGAGCCAGGACTCCTGGGTTCTCTGAGAGGGGAGTGGGATCTAGTGGTTAGAGGAGGGGGGCTGGGAGCCAGGACTCCAGGGTTCTATCCCTGGCTATGAGAGGGGGCTACTGGTCAGAGCCAGGGCATTCCTGGACAGTGAGTGTGGAACAAGGAATTGGATGAGGAGAAAGGTCTCCTATTGCCACCCCCAGAGGGGAGAGGCCCCATTGCCCCCCACCCCCACCCCCACCCTGGGGCTGGATGGGAGCTGGCGACCCCTAGAGGAGAAGGGCCTGTACCTGCGAAGAAGGTCATGAGCAGGGCGACCCAGCCCAGGATGTAAGACCAGGAGAAGCGCCAGTCCCCGAACCGCTTGCCCAGGAAGTTGACGGTAACGCCGGTGTAGACAGCCATGGCCAGCAGGACGAAGAGCACTGGAGGGGGTGGGGCAGAGAGACTGATGTCAGGACAAGAGGCCAGAGAAACCTCTACACGCGTGGGAAGTGTAACTAGACCACGTGCCCCTCCCAGAGCCAGGAGAGAACCCAGGTGTCCTGGCCCCCAGCTCCTCCCCTCCCGCTCTAACCACTAGACCCCATTCGCCTCCCAGAGCTGAGATAGAACCCAGGCATCCTGGCTCCCAGCCCCTCTCCCCCGCTCTAACCACTAGACTCTGCTTCCCTCCTTGTGTCTTGGTGGCCAGCTGGGGTCCCCGCGGCAGTGGGAAGACACTTACTGGAGACGAAGAACGTTATCCCGGCAGCGAACGACCGGTTGAATCTCTCGAAGGTGGATGGGTGGGCGAAGGACAAGATCCCCGTGATGATTCCAGCGAAACACGACAGGGCAGAGAGGATCATGAAGGCCCGGGTGGCGTTCCAGTAGGCTAGAGTGGCGAGGAGAAAACACTCAAAACCGCTCCTGTTTAGAAGGGGACGGCTCGCCCGGCACACAGATGCAGCCACCTCTGGGCAGGGCAGCTGGGCAACAGCCACATGTAACTCTGCATGGGGCTGGCTCTCCTGGCACAGAGATGCAGCTGCCCCTAGGGCGGGACAGCTGGGTAACAGCCACACAACACTGCACAGGGCTGGTTCGCCCGCTGCGGAGATGCAGCCACCTCTGGGGCAGGGCACAGTGGCTGGTTAATTCACAACAATTCAGTAAAGTTGAGGAGGGGAAGGAAATGAAAGTCTCAGCTGGAGGGAGGATTTAGGGAAGCCGAATGGAATCGCCCCAGCTGGGGTTTGGCCCAGATCCACGGGTTCAAGCCCTGTCTCTTGGAGGAAATGCTACGACCTCTGGGAGCACCCCCTAGTGCCACCCTGGGGCATCGGGGCCAGCCCTGCCTGCCAGGGGAGAGCCCCCACCCCGCTCCCTGCAGCACAGCGCCCCCTAGTGGTCCTTACCAATGTTCTCTGTCTGCAGGTAGCACTTGCCCACCAGACAGTAGCGCCAGAGGCCCTGGTGGGCCAAGGCCCCCTGGAGCCGGTACTGCACCCAGTAGTCAGTGGCCGTGCAAACCACCAGCAGGATGTTCCCGACCGAGGCGCAGAAAAGACCCCCTGCCATGAAGCTGTACATCCTGCCTGAGCCTGCAGACAGCACGAAGCCGGTTAGAGTTGGGGGCGGGGGCTGGGAGCCAGGACTCCTGGGTTCTATCCCCAGCTCTAGGAGGGGAGTGGGGTCTCGTGGGTTAGAGCAGTGGGGGCTGGCAACCAGGACGCCTGGGTTCTGTCCCCGACTCTGGGAGGGGAGTGGGGTCTCGTGGGTTAGGGCAGTGGGGGCTGGGAGCCAGAACACCTGGGTCCTGTCCCCGGCTCTGGGAGGGGAGTGGGGTCTTGTGGGTTAGAGTAGTGGGGGCTGGCAGCCAGGACGCCTGAGTTCTGTCCCCGGCTCTGGGAGGGGAGTGGGGTCGTGGGTTAGAGCAGTGGCGGCTGGCAGCCAGGACGCCTGGGTTCTGTCCCTGGCTCTGGGAGGGGAGTGGGGTCTCGTGGGTTAGGGCAGTGGGGGCTGGGAGCCAGAACGCCTGGGTCCTGTCCCCGGCTCTGGGAGGGGAATGGGGTCTTGTGGGTTAGAGCAGTGGGGGCTGGCAGCCAGGACGCCTGGGTTCTGTCCCCGGCTCTGGGAGGGGAGTGGGGTCTCGTGGGTTAGGGCAGTGGGGGCTGGGAGCCAGAACGCCTGGGTCCTGTCCCCGGCTCTGGGAGGGGAATGGGGTCTTGTGGGTTAGAGCAGTGGGGGCTGGCAGCCAGGACGCCTGGGTTCTGTCCCCGGCTCTGGGAGGGGAGTGGGGTCTCGTGGGTTAGAGCAGTGGGGGCTGGCAGCCAGGACGCCTGGGTTCTATCCCTGGCTCTAGGAGGGGAGTGGGGTCTCGTGGGTTAGAGCAGTGAGGGCTGGCAGCCAGGACGCCTGGGTTCTATCCCTGGCTCTGGGAGGGGAGTGGGGTCTCGTGGGTTAGAGCAGTGGGGGCTGGCAACCAGGACGCCTGGGTTCTGTCCCCGGCTCTGGGAGGGGAGTGGGGTCTCGTGGGTTAGAGCAGTGGGGGCTGGGAGCCAGGACGCCTGGGTCCTGTCCCCGGCTCTGGGAGGGGAGTGGGGTCTCGTGGGTTAGAGTAGTGGGGGCTGGCAGCCAGGACGCCTGGGTCCTGTCCCCGGTTCTGGGAGGGGAGTGGGGTCTCGTGGGTTAGAGCAGTGGGGGCTGGGAGGTTCTGTCCCCGGCTCTGGGAGGGGAGTGGGGTCTCGTGGGTTAGAGCAGTGGGGGCTGGGAGCCAGGACGCCTGGGTCCTGTCCCCGGCTCTGGGAGGGGAGTGGGGTCTCGTGGGTTAGAGCAGTGGGGGCTGGGAGCCAGGACGCCTGGGTCCTGTCCCCGGCTCTGGGAGGGGAGTGGGGTCTCGTGGGTTAGAGCAGTGGGGGCTGGCAACCAGGACGCCTGGGTCCTGTCCCCGGCTCTGGGAGGGGAGTGGGGTCTCGTGGGTTAGAGCAGTGGGGGCTGGCAGCCAGGACGCCTGGGTCCTGTCCCCGGCTCTGGGAGGGGAGTGGGGTCTCGTGGGTTAGAGCAGTGGGGGCTGGCAGCCAGGACGCCTGGGTCCTGTCCCCGGCTCTGGGAGGGGAGTGGGTCGATAAGTATCGTAGCAGCATAACTGCGTGGGTGTCTGTCGACGTGTGAGTGGCGGGGGGTGTTTTTCAGGGCCTGTGTGGGCGCGTTTTGTATTGGTGTAGCCAGGCCAGCGTGTGCGCGTGGTGCGGGGTGGTCAGTTGGTTTGTGTCCCTGTGTATCAGTCTCTCTCTGCCCCCAGGTCACTGTGTGTGCAGGTCAGAGGGGGAGCCCCTCGGTGGGTCCCTGTGCCCCCTCTCCCCCCCCCGTTGGTGCCCCCTACCTGTGCCGACCCCAGCGCCCGGCTCTCTGCTCCGCACAGCCCAGAGGCACTCACCCCTCTCCTCACCCAGCCGCCGGCAGCGATTTTGCAGAGGCCGGCAAATCCCTTAATGCCAATGATGAGCCGGGGGGGGCCACGGCAGCGACAGGTGGTTCCAGAAGGCCGGGATCTGCAGGCCCAGCACGCCCGCCCTCGGGGAGGCTCAATACAACCTGATGAGTCGGTCAGTTCCATTGAGCCTGCAGCGGCCACGCAGGGGCCTCCCAGGGCAGCGCGGGGGAGAAGGGATCCGGGTGCCCAGGTTTCACACAGGGTCCCCTCGCCAGGTGCTGAGATCCAGGGATCCCTCGCCCAGGGCTCAAATGCAGCCACCTCTGGGGTGAGGCCCCTCCTGATACCCCTCAATTTTCTCCCTACAGGGCTAATTGGACGCCAATCCCCCCTGTTCCTCTCCCTGCAGTGTGGAGACACCAGCCCTGGGACGGGCTGAGTTCCTCCTGTCCCCCAAAGGAGGGAGCCAGCGGCAAAAGGAAGCCCACTGCTGCGTCTAGAGGAACTGGCCCACTGAAAGCAGGGGCAGATTTTCCTTTCATTCCTGGCACCTCTGAAGCCAGTCCCCCGGCCTGGGGCCAGATGAGAGCCGGAGCCCCTGTCACGGAGTGTGGGGGAGTCCAGGCCCTGCACCCCTCTTCCTGGGATTCACTGAGACTCTCAGCCAGCCAGTAAAACCGAAGGTTTATTGGACAACAGGAACACAGTCCAAAACAGAGCTTGTGGGTACACCCAGGACCCCTCAGTGAAGTCCTTCTGGGGGAGCAGGGAGCTTAGACCCCAGCCCTGGGGTTCCCTGTGTTCCTCCACCCAGCCCCAAACTGAAAACTAAACCCACCGAGCAGGTTCCCTGCTGCAGCCTCCCTCCACATTCCTGGGCAGAGGTGTTACCTCCCCCTCCCCCTCCTGGCTCAGGTGACAGGCTCTCAGGTCTCCCGTCCCCAGGGCACATTCCCAGGTCAACACTCCCCCCTCCCTGCTGCGTCACATCGTCACATCTCTCCCCCCTTCGAGACTGAACTGAGCGGGGTCACTGTGACCAGTGACCTGGGGAAGTTCGGGGCCCCCTCTCCGGGACAGCGCATCCGCTATCAGGTTGGCACTTCCCTTCACGTGGACCACGTCCATGTCGTAATCCTGCAGGAGCAGGCTCCACCTCAGGAGCTTGGCGTTGGCTCCTTTCATCTGGTGCAGCCAGGTCAGGGGAGAGTGGTCGGTGTAGACGGTGAAGTGTCGCCCGAAGAGATAGGGCTCTAGTTTCTTGAGGGCCCACACCATGGCCAGGCACTCCTTCTCGATGGCCGCGTAGTGTTGCTCCCGGGGTAGCAACTTCTTGCTCAGGTACACGATGGGGTGTCTCTCCCCCTTTTCATCCTCCTGCATTAGCACCGCCCCCAGTCCCGTGTCGGAGGCGTCGGTGAACACCACAAAGGGCTTGTCAAAATCTGGGTTTGCTAGAACTGGGCCACTGACCAGAGCCTCCTTCAGCGCCCGGAAAGCCTCCTGGCACTGCTCGGTCCAGACCACCTTGTCTGGCTTCCCCTTCTTGCATAGCTCAGTGATGGGGGTGGCTATGGCGCTAAAGTGGGGCACAAATCTTCGGTAGTATCCTGCCATCCCAATAAAGGCTTGGACCTGCTTTTTGGTGTGGGGAGCGGGCCAGTCTCTGATCACCTCCACCTTGGCCGGTTCCGGCTTTAGGCGGCCGCTCCCCACCCGATGGCCCAGGTAAGATACTTCAGCCATCCCCACCTTGCACTTCTCCGCTTTGACAGTCAGCCCAGCCCCCTGGAGTCGGTCCAGCACTTGTCTAACCTGGGACACGTGGTCCTCCCAGGTCTGGCTAAAGACACAGATGTCGTCAATATACGCCACGGCAAAACTCTCCATCCCCCTCAGGAGCTGGTCCACCAGGCGCTGGAAGGTGGCCGGCGCTCCCTTGAGGCCGAAAGGCAGGGTCAGAAACTCATAGAGCCCCAGAGGGGTGATAAAGGCCGATTTCAGCCGGGCATCTGCATCCAGCGGCACTTGCCAGTAGCCCTTTGTAAGGTCCATGGTGGTAAGGTACCGAGCTCCTCCCAGCTTGTCTAGGAGCTCGTCCGGCCTGGGCATGGGGTAGGCATCCGATACAGTGATGGCATTGAGCTTCCGATAGTCCACACAGAACCGGACTGACCCATCCTTTTTGGGGACCAGCACCACCGGCGAGGCCCAAGGGCTGGCCGATGGCTGGATCACCCCCAAAGCCAGCATGTCCCGGACCTCTCTTTCCAGGTCCTGAGCAGTTTTCCCTGTGACTCGGAAGGGGGAGCATCTTATCGGCGGGTGCGACCCTGTCTGCACCCGGTGGACAGTCAGATTAGTGCGTCCAGGCTGGTTGGAAAACAGCTGTCGGTACGGATGCAGCACCCCCCTGACCTCAGCTTGCTGGGCAGGGGTGAGCTGATCCGAGAGGGGGATTGTTTCCAGGGGGGAACCAGCTCTGGTCCCAGGGAATAGATCTACTAAAGGGTCATCTCCCTGCTCCTCCCACTGACCACACACAGCTAACACCACATTCCCCCTGGCATAATATGGCTTCATCATATTCACATGGTACACCCGGCGGTGGTGGGCCCGGTTCGACAGCTCCACCACATAGTTTACCTCATTGAGCTGCTTGACGACCTTGAACGGGCCCTCCCAGGCGGCCTGTAGTTTGTTCTTTCTCACGGGGATGAGAACCATCACCTGATCCCCGGTGGCGTAGGCACGGGCCCGCGCCGTGCGGTCATACCAGACCTTCTGCTTCCTCTGGGCTCTGGCCAGATTCTCCCTGGCCAGGCCCATGAGTTCAGCCAGTCTCTCTCGGAAGGTCAGGACATACTCCACCACTGACTCTCCATCGGGAGTGGCCTTCCCCTCCCACTCGTCTCTCATCAGGTCCAGGGGGCCCCTCACCCTCCTTCCATATAACAGTTCGAAAGGCGAAAATCCGGTAGACTCCTGGGGCACCTCCCTGTACGCGAACAGCAGGTGAGGTAAGTACTTGTCCCAATCCTGCGGGTGCTGGTTCATAAAGGTTTTCAGCATCATCTTTAGCGTCCCGTTAAACCTCTCCACCAGCCCATTGGACTGGGGGTGATACGCTGAGGCCCAGTCATGCCGGACCCCACATTTCTCCCACAAGCACCGGAGCAGGGCCGACATGAAGTTGGAGCCTTGGTCTGTCAAGACTTCCCTGGGGAACCCCACTCGGCTGAAAATGGTCAGGAGCGCATCTGCCACGGTGTCTGCTTCAATGGAAGCTAAGGGCACTGCCTCGGGGTAGCGGGTGGCGAAATCTACCACCACCAGAATGTATTTCTTCCCCGACCGGGTCGTCTTGCTGAGAGGCCCCACGATGTCCATGGCCACCTTCTGGAAAGGCTCCTCTATGATGGGCAAAGGTCTCAACGCCGCTTTCCCCTTGTCCCGGGCCTTCCCCACCCTCTGACAGGGGTCACAGGATCGGCAATACTGCCGGACGGTGGTAAAGACCCCGGGCCAGTAAAAGTTCTGTAGCAACCTCTGCCGGGTGCGCCGGATTCCCTGGTGCCCTGCGAGGGGGATGTCATGGGCCAGGGACAGGAGCTTGCGGCGGTACTTCTGGGGGACCACCAGCTGCCTCCTGATCCCACAGGACTCCCCTTCCCCTGGGGGAGCCCATTCTCGGTACAGGAACCCCTTCTCCCACAGGAACCTCTCCTGGCAGCCTCTCCTCATGGTCCGTCCCTCACTGAGGTCGGCCAGGTCCCTGAGCTTCTGCAAGGAGGGATCTTTCCTCAACTCGGCCTGGAACTCAGCGGCTGGGGAAGGGATGGGGCCCGGTTCCCCCTCCGTGGCCAGGTCTGAGGCCGCAGCCTCTCTGAGCCGTGCCCCTCGGCGCTCCCTCCCCACCCGAGTAGGGTCTCGCGCCTCCAGTGTGGTACCCTCCCCAGGGTCAGGTCGCAGTGCCCCTCGCCGGCTCTGGCTACGGGTCACAACCAGGGCGGTCTGGGGGTCGCTTGGCCAGTCCTCTAGGTCTCCCCCCATCAAAACTTCAGTGGGCAAATGGTGGTGTACCCCCACATCCTTGGGGCCCTCCTTGGTCCCCCATTTCAGGTGTACCCTTGCCACGGGCACCTTAAATGGGGTCCCGCCCACCCCCGTCAGGGTCAGGTAGGTGTTGGGCACCACCCGATCTGGGGCCACCACCTCGGGCCGGGCCAGCGTCACCTCCGCGCCCGTATCCCAGTATCCATTGACCTTCCTCCCATCCACCTCCAGGGGAACAAGGCACTCTCTCCGGAGGGACAGCCCCGCACCCACCCTGTAAACCGAGCACCCTGAGTCCAGAGCCTCCAGCCCTCTGGCGGGGCTGGCTGGGGGTACTCTTCCCTCCTGAGCAGGTGGCAAACTGGTAGCCCCCCTTTCCTGGGTCGCCTGCCCCTCGTCCAGCTGAGTCCCTACCCAGTTAACCCTGGGTAGGTTGGGTCTGCTCAGTTTGTCCCTGAGCCCGGGGCACTGGGCCCGTACGTGGCCTCTCTGGCCACAGTGATAGCAGCTCAGGTCACGTTGGTCCCCTCGAACGGGTCGGAGGGGCCCGACACCAGGCGTTCCCCTTTGGAGGGGGTTCTCCCTATTTCCCCGCTGGGAGGCCCCATGGTGACTCTCTCTCTGCATCGGGGGGGGCCTGTTCTTTTGGGACTCCTCCCGGCTACCCCCTGACCGACTGTTCACAAACTCGTCGGCCAGCTGCCCTGCATGCTGGGGGTTCGCGAGCTTTTTGTCCACCAGCCACAGCCTCAGGTCGGAAGGGCACTGTTCATACAGGTGCTCCAGTACAAACAGGTCAAGCAGGTCCTCTTTAGTTTGGGCCCCCGCTGTCCACTTGCGGGCATATCCCTGCATCCTGTTGACCAGTTGTAGGTAGGTGACCTCAGGCGTTTTACGCTGACTCCGGAACCTTCTCCGGTACATCTCGGGGGTCAGCCCAAACTCACGGAGCAGAGCCTGTTTGAACAGTTCATAGTCCCCTGCCTCTGCCCCTGTCATCCGGCTGTAGACCTCCACGGCTTTGGGGTCCAGTAAGGGGGTGAGGAACTGGAGCCTGTCTGCAGGGTCAACCCTGTGCAGCTCGCAGGCATTCTCAAAGGCCGTCAGGAAGCTATCTATGTCCTCCCCCTCCTTCCGCTGGGCCAGGAAGCACTTATCAAAGCTCCTTGCAGTCTTGGGTCCCCCCTCACTCACCGCAGCCGGGGCCCCACTGCTCCTCAGCCTGGCCAGCTCCAGTTCATGCTGTCTTTGTTTCTCCTTCTCCTGCTGCTCATGTTGACGTTCCCTCTCCTTCTCCTGACGCTCCCTCTCCTTCTCCTGACGTTCCCTCTCCTTCTCCTGACGCTCCCTCTCCTTCTCCTGACGCTCCCTCTCCTTCTCCTCCTGCTCATGTTGACGTTGTTTCTCCTTCTCCTCCTGCTCATGTTGACGTTGTTTCTCCTTCTCCTCCTGCTCATGTTGACGTTGTTTCTCCTCATGTTGACGTTGTTTTTCATGATCCTCCAGCTCCCTCATTTTCCTCTCCCTCTCCCATTCCAGCCGCATCCGCTCCAGGGATGGGGAGCTCCGCTGGGAGGATCCCCTGCTGGCTGCTGGGGTCAGGGGGCCCTCGGTATTCGCTGGGCTTCCCACAACCCCTCCCCCAGGCATAGGTAGGAAGGGTCTCGGGGTGTCCTGGGCAGCAGTCTGACCCCTCCCAGCCTGGTCAGGCCCCAGGGCCCACGCTGCGTCCGCCGGGCGGCTTCCCTCAGGGACAGGGATCGGGTCATCCAAGCGATCCCTCTCCTCCAGCTGGGCAATCAGCTGTTCCTTGGTGGACCTCCCGACGCGCAGCCCCCTCTGCCTGCACAGCTCCACCAGGTCGCTCTTAAGGCGTTTAGCGTACATCTCCCGGCTGGCCACTCGCAGGCCGGGCAGCTGTCCACGGTTTCCAGGAAAAGCCCCTAGTGTGCCAGTCCTTCTTGAGGTCACCACCTCTTTGCCAGGGTCGAGTTGCAGACTCCTCCGCCCCTGGGACCGCTCGCTGCAATCCCCCGGGGGACCCTGTTACTGCAAAAGTCCTTCTCTCTGGTGACACACTCCCAGGGGTTAACCGCCCCCTGAAACCGTCTCTCTCTCTGAATCTTCAGCACGCCTGGTCCCCGTCAATCCCCCTTCGTTTTACTGTTCCCCAGTCACTTACTGCAGGAAGCGCCGTTCACGGGGTGCAGTAGATCCCACCGCTGCCACCAGTTGTCACGGAGTGTGGGGGAGTCCAGGCCCTGCACCCCTCTTCCTGGGATTCACTGAGACTCTCAGCCAGCCAGTAAAACCGAAGGTTTATTGGACAACAGGAACACAGTCCAAAACAGAGCTTGTGGGTACACCCAGGACCCCTCAGTGAAGTCCTTCTGGGGGAGCAGGGAGCTTAGACCCCAGCCCTGGGGTTCCCTGTGTTCCTCCACCCAGCCCCAAACTGAAAACTAAACCCACCGAGCAGGTTCCCTGCTGCAGCCTCCCTCCACATTCCTGGGCAGAGGTGTTACCTCCCCCTCCCCCTCCTGGCTCAGGTGACAGGCTCTCAGGTCTCCCGTCCCCAGGGCACATTCCCAGGTCAACACTCCCCCCTCCCTGCTGCGTCACATCGTCACAGCCCCCTAGAAGGGAAAGGCCCCGTGTCCCATTCCCTGATCCTCTAACTTTCCAAGCAAAGTTCAGCCATATCGACTCACTGAAAACCCAAACACAAACAACACCTTTATTCACAACCGCAGAGAACTCAGCCGACACCAGCGTGTCCTAGGCTGCATTAAATGACAGTTATTCTGAAGCCGCCCGGGGGGCCGCTCTCCGGGGTCCAATTCGGGTCCCGGCCACCGCACCCGCTGGGGGGCCCTGGCTTCCGGTCCTAGACTCCCGTCCTGAGGGATCCCATCTCGGTCCCCTTTCAAGACACAACACCCCAGAAGATCGGAGGCTATTTCTTGAGGTAAAACACACGGACCGTGCTAATGATCCCTTAAAAAAAATAAACAAACAAACCAGGGACTTAACGACCCCCAAGCCCCATAACCAAAGGGGAACACTTTGCCCCTCGGATTCTAAGGATGAATGTGAAAGCATCTTCTGCTCTTAACGTCTCAGGGCCTCTGTTAAAAATACCCCCCCCCACACACCACGTGATTATCCCACAATAACGCTCACTGGTGTTCAGACACAGGCCTGTCTCATGCATCATCCGTCGGGGTCAGAAGCTGCTGCTGGAATAGACGTCACATACGCGATATCATTTCTCTCCACGATACGGAGATACAGAGCGCCCTTGTCTTCTTGCTAAGTACAGTGTAATTTCTCTGTGCTTTATAGTAAAATGGCAAAGTTGCCCGATTGCATATCTGCACTCCCACGGACCATGCAACAAATACGAGCAATCAGCCAAATTCCCCTTTTTAACCTCTCCACAGCACACAAAGTACAGAGCCTGTCAGAAATCAGAACAGCATCATTTCTGTGCAAGATACATCAGATAACGCGATACAATGGACATGCAATATAGATTAAAGCGCTGAATTTCTATTAATGCACCTCTATGTCACATGTGCAACAAGTCGCATGGAAATTAAACCTCTCGATAGCACGAGATAGAGTTCTCTGGGCACTATAATTTCTCTGGGATACCAATGCAATCATCCCAGTTCACTATTTTAATCTCTACACATGGCAGACACATTATTTTGGGGAGAATTATTTTGCATGTAGATCATGACAATATAATTTTGGGGGGGCTCTCTATCATATATGCATGGGCTATATACATTAAACAGGCAAATGTCTATGATTGCATGTCTATGTCTTAGATGCAACAAATCAGATTGAAATTTTGTATAAACCCGTGTATAAATCTCTAGCACAAAGACAGAATTCTAGGTGCAATACGATTCCTCTGGGATACACAGCGGTGAAAATGGGGGATCTGAATGATTGCTCGATCATCAATGCAGGAAGTCAAATTCACCATTTTTTCCTTTGTATTGCACAGAAGTTATACGGCAGATATGACACATGCAACATATGCAACAAGTGAAATTCACTTTTTCAATCTCTACACAGCCGAGAGAAATTCGATTGCATGTCTAACATCTAGATTTTAGCAATCAATCGACTGTACTCCGAGTTCTGGTGTAGTCAGCACAGCGACTGGCTCACCCATGTAATCAATACAGACATCCACAGAGAGCTGAGTTCAAACTCAATCTTCCCAGAGAAACGCTTCAACGTGTTCAAACAATTCACAATCCAACTCTCTTTGCAAACACATTTTAACGCTGTCAGGGGGGTCAACTCTAACAAGACTTCCAAACAGCCTGGCTCTTGGGGTGGCTTTAAACCTAGAAAGAAAACCACAAATCTTGAGAAATTCCAAACGTGATGATACAAAGTAAGAGCTCGGGGGCGTGTGTGTAAAAATGCACGGAATACAGATATATTTTTAAACCCAGGACTAATCTCCAGACCTTTGACATCACAAATTTAGGCCCTGACCTTGTGAAGCGAGGCAGGTCATGGCAGATCCCTGCGTGTACGCATCCACTCAATGCTAAGCACTTGACACAAACCACAGCGTTCATCTGCAGAATACGGGGGGGCTAATTTTGAGCTTCGGTTTCTAACCCGGACATACAAGCAAAGGTTCAAGTTAGTTACAAAATGATACCAAACCCCCGTGACCTGGCACTCTGGGGTAGAAGATAGGGGATTTGGGTTTGTTTCATAACCAAATCTTGGAAAGTAACAGATTCAAAGAGACAAAACGCAACAGAAATCTGGCTCCATCTGTTGCTTTTTAGGCAAACCCCCATTTCTGATCATATTTAAACCTAAATCAACATCAAAACCTTTGGACAGAGAAAGACAGGAGCTTTGGAATGGAGGATCTTGGTTAGAAGGCTTGTTGGGGCAGGTTAGGAATGGAGGATCTTGGGTAGAGGGCTAGGAATGGAGGAGGACGGGTAGACCGCTGGAGGATGAAAAAGAACGGGGTTATTAACAAACCAACCCTTGGCAGAACTTGCCCCGCCCAGGGCTGCGGCCTTCGGGCCGAGCCCGGTGGGCTGGTGGAGTCAGCAATGGGTGGCCAGTTTCATGGGAGACCCGTGAGACCCCAGCCTCCGCGGAAGGGTCTCACGCACTGTCCTTGTTCTCCGGAACGGCTCTGGAGACGTCAACACATCCGGCCACGAAATCGCCGAGCTCAGCAGGCCTCTGGCCACTCAGGCCTCCTCCTCCTTCCGGGGGCCGTGTCCCACGTTCGGCGGCGCCTCCAGGGGGCCCTCTCCCCTGGCGTGGCTCCGAGACGGCGCTGGACCCCTCCCGCAGGTCGGAGAAGAGGTTCTGGAGATAGCTGGAGAAGGAGCCATCCTTGCTCGCTGGGCGGGGCGTTGTCCTCTCCTGGAGGGAGGCCGGTTGAACCTTCGAAGCCACTTGTGGACAAGGAGAAACCCCTGGGGCCGATTTGGGGGACTCCTCATACTCCTTTTCCCAGTCTTCTCCTTCCTGGGAAGCTGGGAGGTTGGGCTGGGAAGACCTGGCTTTCTCCAAGATGCCCCCTCGGGCGCCGGATCCCCCGTAATCTGCCTCCCAGTCTTCCCTGGTGGCTTTGGCTGCCTCGGTTTCCCCTGCGCCGGACCCCCATCTCTTCGCCCCCCCATCAGACCATCTCTTCGCCCCAGCGGCATCCCACGAGCAGCCATCTTGGCTCCGCTTCCTGGCTGCATAATCCAAGCCCTGGGCTCTCCCTGGGCCCCACTGCCCCGCCTTCCGTGGGGCAGAGTCCGTCTCGCCCCACAGCCTCTGCCCCCCCCAGGGGCGAATGAAATCTTTCTGCCTCCTTGCTCGCCAGTTCTCCCCCCAGCCCCTCGACAACGGGAGCTCTCGCCGGTCCCGTCTCGCAAAGGAGTCCTGCCAACCGCCGTGGCCCACGGGTATCTCTTGGGAGCAGCCGGCACTGCTCTGCCCCATGGCGCCAGACCCACAGCACCCCACCCGAGCCGGCTGGGGGCCGCAGCAGTAACGTGGCTGGCACCCACAGCCCGGGGCATGCTGGGGAGGCCCGCCCTGGCCCGTGGCCAACGCCCCGTGACCGCTGGAGAGGGGTGCCTGTGGCAAGGCCGAGTAGGCCCCCAGGAGGGCGCTGTTGAGCAGGTAGGCGAGGGCGTCCAGCCGGACGGGCACGGTGATGGAGGAGAGGGCCCCGGCTGAGGGGCGACCCAGGACCCAAGGCGTGGCAGAGACGGGGGTAGGGCAGGAGGGCATCTTCTCCAGCGCGGTCTGGTCCGAGGTGGGCGGCTCCGTGGGGCTGGGCTCGGTGGGCCTGGGGGAGCTGCGGGGGGAACGGAAAAGGGGGTCAGAGAGAGAGAGACCCCACCCCCTCCAACAGGAGATGGGAATTCTGTGGAGGGGGGGTGGTGGCCCATGGGGGGGGGGTTGTAGGCATGTGAATTTGGGGGGCTGTGTTTGTGGGGTGACCCTGGGTGTGTGTAGGATTTGGGGGGACTGGTGGAATTCCTGTTGGGATGAGGGTTCCCTGTGGGGATGGAGGGGGGCTCCTCATGGGGGGCAGTGGATGGGGTGTTTGTGGGAAGAGGTTCCCTGGCTGGGTGGGGCTGGAGGAAGGGAGAATCTTAAACTGCAAGGTGGGTTCTCATGTGGGGCAGTATCCCCTGGTTGGGGGCTGTAAGGGGGTTGGATGGGAGGCATGGAGGTCTTTGGTTGGGGGGGGATCTGTGGGGCTGGAGTGGGGGTTCCCGTGGATGGAGTCTCTGGGGCTGGATGGGGGTTCCCATGGGAAACAGGTGGTCTGTGGTTGGGGGCGGGTTATGGGATGGAGGGCTGTGGATCCTTGGCTGGAGGGCCCCATTGGAAGTCTATGGGGCAGAGGGGGGTCCCATGGAGGGCTGGGGAAGTCAGGCATCCCGGGGGGGCGGTTACTGTCTGGGGGCTCCTGTTGGAGGCTGTGGGGTGGAGGAGGGGTCCCTGGCTGGGGGATCCCGTGGGGAGCTAGAAGTCCTTGGGTGGGGTGCCCCATTGGAAGTCTATGGGGCAGAGAGGGATCCCATGGAGGGCTGGGGGTCCTGTGGGGTCAGGCACCCATGGGGGGTGGGGGTTACTGTCTGGGGGGGGTCTCATGGGAGGCTGTGGGTTGGAGGGGAGGTCCTGGCTGGGGGATCCCGTGGGGAGCTGGAGGTCCTTGGGTGGGGGGCCCCATGGAGAGACTATGGGGCTGGGGGGTCCCATTGAGGACTGGGGTATCCTGTGCAGGGCTGAGGTTAGGTATCTTTTGGGGGTTCCTGGCTGGGGGGTCCTGTGGGAGGCTGGGCATCTGTGGAGCAGAGGGAGGTCCCCTGGGGGACTGGGAGCCTATGGGGTGGAGGGGTCCCTCTGGAGGGTTCCCTGGCTGCGGAGTCATGGGGGGCTGCAGGGGTCCATGGAGGGGCTGGGAAGGATCTATGGGGTGGAGGGGTCCCATGGGGAGTCTATGGGCGGGGGGGGGGGTCCCATGGTGGGCTGGTGAGGTCAGGCATCGCATAGGGGGTGGGGGTTCCTGGCTGGGGCCTATGGAGCAGAGGGGGAGGCTGGGGTGGGGGGGTTCCCTAGCTGAGGGTCCCATGGAGGGTTCGGGGGGGTCTATGGGGTGGAGGGGGGGTCTATAGAGTGGAGGGGGGTTCCTGGGGGGGTCAATGGTGGGGAGGAGGGGTCCCTGGCTGCAGGGGGCTATGCAGTGGAGGAGGGTTCCGGGGGGGGGGGGCTGTGGGAGAGGGGGCGGGGCCCCGCCCCTCACCCCGCGTTCCGGGCGGCCCCGCTCGGCCCCTCCATGGTCCCGGCTCCGTGGGCGGCACGAACCGCGCAGCGCCACGCAGTGGGGCGTGGCCTAGAAGGGGGAAGGGCGGAGCTTGCGGCGAGATGGGGCGGGGCCTGGAGAAAGGCTGCAGGAGCTAGGGCGGAGCTTCTCAGGAGAGGGGCGTGGCCTTGGAGCGCGAGCGGCGGGACCGGAAAATGACTGGGGGAGGGGGGGCGGTGACATAGATGGTAGGGAACCATAGTTCCTTGGGGAGGGGCTTATTGGGATGTGGGTGGGGCCTATGCCTATTTGGGGCGGGGCTTAGCGAGATGGGGCGAGAGGCTCTGCAGCTTCTCCTGCCAGCTGGGTCCCCCTGGAGTAGCTCAGACCCCCACAAAATGCGCATAGGAGATGGGGGGTGGGCTCTGCCCCACCGGCAGCTGCTCCTGGCCTGGCCACCCTGGGCTGGGGGAGCTGGCCCAGCAGCCAGTTGCTGCCTATCAGGATTAGTGGGGGGCTGGGCTAATCTGGTTTGTGGGGGGGCAACCCACTGTGGGGGAGGGAAAGGCCAGGATCAGGCCCCCAGCATGTGGAGAAAAGGATCAGGACCCTCGAGGAGGGGATCAAGCTCTGGTCAGGGGTTAGGTCCTTAACACACAGCAATGGGGGAGGGGGGGTCCAGCATGCAGCAAAAAGTGGGGGCAGTTCCCCACATGGGAATCTCACCCGGAACCCCCCTTTCCATCCACACACCCCCAGCCTGAGGTCTCCGGGTCAGCAGAGAGGGACGGGGCACCAGGCTGTCCGGGAAGGGGGTGCCAGGTGTTTGGGGGTGAACTGGGATTGGACTCCCCAAATATGGGGAACGGTGTGGGGAGAATGGTTCAAGAGGATATGGGGTATCGGGGTAGGGAAGAGGGCATTGGGGGAGTTTGAAGGGTCTTCCTAGGGAGTATGGGGGGCAGTAGGGGGGCCAGGCTAGACTGGGTCAACCCCAGGATTTAGGGGTGGGATGACCTGTCACCCTCCACCCCATCCATCCCGAGACTCCCTAAGCTAACTGGGACGATATTTCACCATAGCACCACCTACTAAGCTGCCGAGGGGCATCAGAGCCAGCCCTGACTGACAGGGGAGAGCCCCCTCCCCGCCCTGCTCCCTGCAGCACAGCACCCCCTAGCGCCATGGTGGGGCATCGGCGTCAGCCCCCAGGCCTCGAGCTCTGAGGGGCAACAGCAGTACATACAATGACTAGTAATACAAATTTATTTATTTCTAATATTTACCAATATCTCCCTTTTTTAAGGGGGATTTATATAAAAACATTCCCATCCTGGAGCCAGTTTATACTGAAATTAGCAGAGGAGCATGGATCTGATGATGTACTCACTACTGCCCCCTTTGGCAGGGAAATAGATATGTTCTAGTGTGTGTCATGTCCCCTGTAGTGCTCAGAATGAGAGGGATTCTCCGTAACTCCCAGGCGCTGGCAGCTGGGTTCTGTCCCAGTTCTTGCTGTGAAATTCCCAGGCAGACCCTTCCTATCCCACCCCACACCCTCTGCCAGTTTATCTCCATGCCCTGCAGATGAGGGAGAAGGGGGTTCAGACTCCACGGTGTATCTACCCCTCAACCTCTCTGCTGGGGCTAGCGGTAATGGGGATGCTTAATGTCCATGGGGTGGGGAGTGTGATGGGGCTGCCTGCCCTACTGGGAACGGAGCTGAGAACCTCGCCGTTCATTACACACAGCCATTCAGATGGGAATAATCTGGGTTCGGATGGGAGCCGGGGCTCCCGAGAGGGGAAAGTCCCATTCCCCACCCTCCTGAGTCAGCCTGTCCCCTGACGTGGGGCTGGATGGGCGCCGGCACCCCCTAGAGAGGAAACACCCCGTGTCCTGTTTCCAGCTCCCCCAAACACCTTAGTTACCCTACAGCTTTACCCAGATGGCATCACGGGGGATCTCAATGGGTGTCTCCCCCCGGTGGCGGGAAGGAGCCTTGCAGCGAGACTTGCAGCTCCTAGCACCTTTCACTCCTTCTCCCCCAGGAGGGCGCTGATCTCTCTCCTCAGCTCTCGGATTCGGGCCTGGGCCTCAGGGCTGGCCCTGGCTTCGTCCAAGTCTCGGAGGACGGAGACGATGCAGCGCAAGGCATCGGCGTTCTTCACGGCGTCCATCTGGTCAGGGTCGGCCTTGATCTCTTCCACCCAGTCCAGGTAGGCCTGGAGCAGGCCCATGTCGCTCTCAAACGTGCTGATCACCTTCAGGCCTGGCTTGCGACGGCTCAGCTCCGACAGCATCTGCTGCCCGGCCTCGCTCAGCCGGTTCCCCACGACGCTGCCCAGGGGCGGGGGACAATAGTCAGGGGATCGCAGAGATGCAGCTGCATCTGGGGTGCAGTGGCCGATTTTTATTGGGGTTGCTCGCCAGGGGCTGGCAGGGGTGGAGCCGTTGTATATACTGGGCGCTGAGATTCGGCTGCCGCTGGGGTGGGGCATGAGGGATGGTTGTACAGGGATCCCTCACTCAACTCTGAAATGCGGCCACCTCTGGGGTGGGGCGTGCAGGCTGTTTATACAAGGACCCTCACCCGGGGCTGAGATGCAATATTAAGGTCAGAACTGATGGCCAGGGGAGATTCCCCATCCCACCCCCTGAAATCATAGAATATCAGGGTTGGAAGGGACCTCAGGAGGTCATCTAGTCCAACCCCCTGCTCAAAGCAGGACCAATCCCCAATTTTTGCTCCAGATCCCTAATTGGCCCCCTCAAGGATTGAACTCACCCTGGGTTTAGCAGGCCAATGCTCAAACCACTGAGCTATCCCCCCCCGCAGCACAGCGCCCCCTAGCGCCGCCCAGGGGCATCGGGGCCAGTCCGGACCACCAGGGGAGAGCCCCCCGCAGCACAGCGCCCCCTGCAGGGCAGCGGCAGGCACTCACGTCAGGAGCCGGAGGGTGCTGTTGGCCAGGAGGCAGGGTAGCATGTTGTCCAGGCCGCTGTCAGTGATGCTGGTGATGTCCAGATACAGCTCCTCCAGGGTGCGATTCTCCCTCAGGGCCTCCCACAGCCGCCTCGCCCCCTCCGAGCCCAGACAGTTCCCGCACAGGCTGCAGGGAAGCAGAGTGACGGGATCCACCCGAGGGCTCAGAAATCCCCCCCAGCCCGATGACTCTGGGTGCCTCCCGCCCCCCTGCCCCAGAGATGGGGGCTCGCTCCCCATAGCCCAGCCAGCCCTTGGCATCTCTTTTGGGGCTGCCAGCAAAGGGGTCGGTTAGTATCGGAGGTGGGAAGATGGTCCCTGTTCCTGCTGGGAACTGGGCTGAGACCTGGCAAACTCAATTCCCATATGGAGCTAGAGGGGCCCAAAGCCCATTTCCTGCCCCCCTGAGCCAGCCAGTCCCCACGCTGGGGCTGGATCAGAGCTGGCACACCCTAGGGGGGAAAGGTCCCATGCCCCATTGCCCCCGAGCCAGCCCGCCCTCCGCCCTGGGTCACTCACAGCAGCCGTTTCACTTGGCACTGTGGGGATCTCAGCACCTCGGCCTCGATGACGGCTGCCTCCTTGTCCAGAGAATTATAGCGCAGCCTGCGGAGTTGTGGACAGCGTGAGAGGGGACCGGAGCACCGGGTAACCCCTGCTCCCGGAGTCTGGGGCAGAACCCAGGAGTCCTGGCTCCCACTTTAGCCACTAGGCCCCCTCCCCTCCCAGGGCTGGGGATAGAACCCAGGAGTCCTGACTCCCAGCCCCCCTGCTCTAACCACTAGGCCCCCTCCCCTCCCAGAGCTGGGGAAAGAACCCAGGAGTCCTGACTCCCAGCCCCCCTGCTCTAACCACTAGGCCCCCTCCCCTCCCAGAGCTGGGGAAAGAACCCAGGAGTCCTGACTCCCAGCCCCCCTGCTCTAACCACTAGGACCCACTCCACTCCCAGAGCTGGGGAAAGAACCCAGGAGTCCTGACTCCCAGCCCCTTGTTCTAACCACTAGACCCCACTCCACTCCCAGAGCCAAGGATAGAACCCAGGCATCCTGGCTTCCAGCCACCCCCCGCTCTAACCATTAGACCCCCACACCCCTCCCACAGCCAGGGATAGAACCCAGGAGTCCTGACTCCCAGCCCCCCCGCTCTAACCACTAGGCCCCCTCCCAGAGCTGGGGATAGAACCCAGGAGTCCTGGGTGGCACATGCACACCCGCCCCCACACTCACTGCAGCGTCTCGCAGTGGTGCAGCAGCCCCCGGATCCTGCGCAGCCCGGCCATGCCCATGTTGCTGTAGCTCAGGTTGAGGTTCTTCACCCGCCCGGGCTCCGAGGCCCCCAGCACGTAGGCCAGGGCGGCGCAGTCGGCTGGGTTGAGGGTCACCTTGAAGAGGTTGATGTCCTCCAGCTCGCGGGCCACCCGGCCCGTCACCCCCTCCTGGCGCAGCTCAGCCACGCAGTGCAGGAGCGAGAGCAGGCGCCGCTCGGTGTCTCCTCTGAGCTTCCTCCCCAGCCAGTCGGCCACGGGCCCCAGCACGTCTCCGGAGAAGCTTCCAGCCAACCCCTCCAGCCTCCCCTCCAGCCTGGAGGTCAGCAGCCCCATGAAGAACCTGGCGAACATCTGGAGATTGTCCCACCGGGACTGGTGGCCCCTCAGGAGCTGCCGGGTGGAGTTGAGGAGACTGGATTCACCTGATGAGGTCCAGGAGGGCTCCGGGTCCCCGTCCCGCTGGGCTGATCCCTCCCACCAGAGATCCAGGCAGGGCATGAGGTCCTCAGCGCCAGGATCCAGGGCAGCCACGCAGTACAGCGCGGCCAGGAACTCCTGCACTGTCAAGTGGAAGAAGCAATAGACCTGCTGGTCTTCCCCGGAGAAGATGGGGTTGAAGAAAGTGCCCGGAAGGTCTTGGGGGTCGAATCCGAATTCCCGCAGCTCAGCCAGGGTGAAGAGGATCTTCCCGGCCAACAGGGTGGCGTACGCCAGGTGCCCCAGACGCAGGACCAGCTGCCCGGCGCCCGGCTCCGGAGACCAGCTGTGCCCCAGGATGGTGGTCAAATAGCAGCAATAGACCTCAGTGATGGTGGTGGGTGGAGAGGGGTCAGCCGCCTGGCGAGCAGGGAAGAACTCCCCCAGGGCGGTGCACAAAATGAAGCAATAGAGGGGGATGAAACACAGCCCGGCTAAGCCTTGGTGGCCGGAGATGTAGCCCTGCACGGCAGCGGCTCGCTCGGCATCCCGGAAGAACCGGCGGAAGTAGTCCTCCATCTGGTGCTCGTCAAAGCCGAGGATCAGCAAGTGGCGATCAAAGGGGATGCCGGAGAGGGCTGGGCACGGCCGGGACGTCACCACGACGGCTGCCCCGGG
This sequence comes from Natator depressus, assembly GCF_965152275.1. Classification (NCBI taxonomy): domain Eukaryota; kingdom Metazoa; phylum Chordata; order Testudines; family Cheloniidae; genus Natator; species Natator depressus. The sequence continues at coordinate 17,723,697 of NC_134257.1, forward strand.
CAGCAGGGTCCCGTCGATGAGTCCCCGCACCAGCTCCTTGACGTGGGCCGGGTGGCCGGGCCGGTGGCGGGCAGTTCCGCCGTCCAACGGGTGCCGGAATTCATCCAAGCCGTCCACGAGGACGAGGAGGTCCCCGGGCCGCGCCAGCAGCTTGGGTAGCACCTCCTGGAGGTGGGGGCGCTTGGCGCAGATCAGCCCCTCCAGGGTGACAGGGCTGGGCACCAGGCTGAGCTCCCGGCAGGAGAAATCCAAGGCACAGAGGGGGCCCTGGAAAGCCGCGCCCAGAGCCCAGTCGTGCAGGATCTTCTGCACGGTCACGCTCTTGCCGATGCCGGCGGCGCCGCTCAGGGCCACCCGGCGGGGGGCCTGGGTCTCGGTGGGCAGCGGGGCCAGGAGGTGGCGCAGGGGGAGCCGGCGGGGGGCATGGAGCGGGAGGAGGCGGGTGCGGCGGGTGGCCAGGGCCAGGTGCTCGTGCCCGGGGGGCGCGGCGGGGCCGGGGTGGTCCAGCAGCAGCAGTGGGGTGTAGCGGATCTCGATGGGGCTGCAGGAGCTGGCGTCACAGGTGTTAGTGCACAGCTGCTGGGTGTGCAGCAGCAGGGAGGCCCGGTGGCGCTGCAGGACAGCTGGGAAGAAGCAGGGGGCGGGGTCATGGACCTGCCCCTCACGCCTCGATCTGCCCCTCATCTCCTCCAGCCCTCCCAGCCCCTGGTCCTTCTGCAACTCCCCCATCTCTCCCCCCCAATCCCCACTCCCCCAGGCCTCCCTCAACCCCCATCTTTGCCCCCAATCCCTCTGCAACTCCCCCATCTCTGCCCCCAAATCCTCCCCTCAACCCCCATCTCTGCCCCTGCCTTGCCCCCAACCCCAAGATCCTCTCCCAACTCCCCTAACCCGACCCACCAGCCCTGGCCCTGCCCCCAACCCTCTCTCCAACCCCTCTGTCCCTTCCCCCCCAACTTTCCCTCCCTTCCCCTGGCCCCTCTGCCACCCCAACTCTCTCCCCTCCTCCCAACACCCTGACCCTCCCTCTGACCTCCCTCCCCAGCGCCCTCACTCCATACCTTTCAGTGGGGCGCTCGGAGCCTTTCGGAAGTTCAGGTTCCCGGTGCGCTCCCCACCTGTCGGACAAGGGACAAGTGTCCATCTTGCTTGGGGGGAGGACACAGATCCGGGCCCCAGAGCTGGGCTGTGCCAAGCCTCTCCCTGCCCACACCTCCTCCATGACATCCTGCTGTGGCCTCAGAACTGGGGAGAGACCCCAGGAGTCCTGGCTCCCAGCCCCCCCTGCTCTAATCCACTAGACCCCACTCCCGTCCCAGCCTATGTCTTGGGCTGATGATCCCTCACTGATAAGGTGTTGTTCCTGAGGTTGGTTGGTGGGGTGGGGGTGGTGGGGGAGTCTCACCTGGTGGCTCTGGGGTTGGCTCATATTTCTTGGTGTTTTTCCGCAGGATTTTCCGCAGGAATGTGTGGTTGGATTTTGGAGGTTTGGGATTGTCTGCGAAAGAGAGATGGATGGGGATCAAAATAGTGGTTGGTTGGATGGCTATAAAAAGAGAGAGTTGGCTGTATGAATATTAAAGAAAGGTGGCTGGATGTGTGGCTGGATGGATATCAAAAGGAGAGTCAGATGGATGAATAGATACAAGAGAAAGATGGACAGATGGAAGGCTGGAGGTGCGGGTGGATGGATGTAAAGAAGACGGATGGATGGGTGGAAGGTTGGATGAATGGAAGGCTGGATGGGTAGATGGATGGAAGGTTGGATGTGTGGAGGGATGGCTATAAAGAAGATGGATGGATGGGTGGAAGGTTGTTGCATGGGTGGAAGTCTGGATGGGTAGATGGATGGAAGGTTGGATGCATGATTGGAGGGATATAAAAGGGATGGATGGATATAAAAAGGGTGGTTAGCTGGGGGAAAGGTTGGATGTGTGGAGGGATGGCTATAAAAAAGATGGATGGATGGATGGATGGAAGGTTGGATGTGTGGAGGGATGGCTATAAAGAAGATGGATGGATGGGTGGAAGGTTGTTGCATGGGTGGAAGTCTGGATGGGTAGATGGATGGAAGGTTGGATGCATGATTGGAGGGATATAAAAGGGATGGATGGATATAAAAAGGGTGGTTAGCTGGGGGAAAGGTTGGATGTGTGGAGGGATGGCTATAAAGAAGATGGATGGATGGGTGGAAGATTGGATGTGTGGAGGGATGGCTATAAAGAAGATGGGATGAGGCTGAGAAGGGGCCAGGTAACCGGGTAGGCCACAGCTGAGGGGAACTGGGTGCCAAAGTAACCCCTGACTGGTGACGGAGCCTGGTGAGGGGGAACAGGCGGGGTGGGATAAAGCCAGGAAGCTGGCAGCAGAAGGGTGTTAGGATATAGATATTCAGGCCTGTCTGTAAAGGCCGATACTCTAAGAATTTAGGTGTATTCTTATCACTTAGCTAGTTCTAGAGGTATAAAAGAAAGACTCAAAATCACTGGCTGCCAGTGTAAGGGCCTTTTCCTACTGTGACAGTCTGAGGCCCTGTTCTTAGGCTAAGGCCTGTGGCTAAGCAGCAGGGGCAGCCATAAGCTGGGAATCTACCGGTCACCTCCTCACATCCCAAACTAGTCACATTGAAAGAAGGTGCTATTGGGTTGTTAGGATACAATCCTGTCCTGATAGTGCCTATCACCTCCAGAGAAAGGGAAGTGCCTAGAAGATGTAAAAGGCAACTTAATTTGATAGCATCCTGCCTGGCAAGAACTCACTTCTCAATAGCTGGGGTGTGAAATCCTCACTTCTGTATTGTCTTGTCATTATAGTTCCCACTTTGCTATTGTTTGTCTGTATCATCTCTGTCTGGTTCTGTGATTGTTCCTGTCTGCTGCATAATTAATTTTGCTGGGTGTAAACTAATTAAGGTGGTGGGATATCGTTGGTTACATAATCATGTTACAATATGTTAGGATTGGTTAGTTAAATTTCAGTAAAATGATTGGTTAAGGTATAGCTAAGCCGAACTCAAGTTTTACTATATAGTCTGCAGTCAATCAGGAAGTGGGTGGGTGTGTGGGTGGGGGAGATAGGAACAGGGAATGGGGGTGAGGAAATTGGAATCATGTTTTGCTAAGGGGGGGGGAATGGGAACAGGGAATGGGGGTGAGGAAATTGGAATCATGTTTTGCTAAGGGGGGGGGGAATGGGAACAGGGACACAGGTGTAAGGCTCTGTGGTGCCAGAGCTGGGAAGGGGGACACTAAGGAAGGAAACTGGAATCATGCTTGCTGGAAGTTCACCCCAATAAACATCGAATTGTTTGCACCTTTGGACTTTGGGTATTGTTGCTCTCTGTTCATGCGAGAAGGACCAGGGAAGTAAGCAGGTGAAGGAATAAGCCCCCTAACAAAGGGGGCTGCAGGGAAGGCGCCTGCAGTCGCTGTCTGGACATTAGCGAGGGAAGGAAGGAAGCCGGGGAGAGGGGCAGGGAAAGGGCAGCGAGGTTTAAGATGGTGCAGACCTTGGCTGTGGATCAGAAGGTTGCTGGGCTGGAACGGGAATAGAGGCCGGGCCCGGGGAAGTGGTACCACCTCGGCAGTGACTGAGAAGACAGCTGGAGACAGCTACTGTGGAAAGATTTTGATGCCCTGGAAGGGGGAAACCCCCGAGTGACCTGGCCAGAGGGCCGAGCCGTGCAGGGAGAGCACCTGGAGTCTGAGAGAGAGAGACAGCAGGGTGCGCTACCCACGGCAGAAGGGGCATCGGACCTGGAAAGTGCTAATCCTCCAAGCGGCCAGGAGGAGGCGCTCCAGGGGTGAGTAGAGAACCCTGTGACGGATGGATAGCTGGGTGCAAGGTTGCATGGGTGGATGGATGGATATAAAGATGGATAATTGGATGTATGTATGGGTAGCTGTAAAAGAAGGATGGATGGAAAGTTGGATAGGTGGAAGGTTGGATGGGTGGGTGGGTGGGTGGAAATAGAGATGGATGGGTGGAAGGATGGGTGGGTGGAAATAGAGATGGATGGGTGGATGGAAACAGAGAAGGGTGGGTGGATGGATGGATGTGGGGTTGGATGGGTAGAAGGGCTGGGTGGATGGCAAGGCTGGCTGGGCACAGAAGGATGGAAGAATGATGGATATCAAACAGGCTGTAGGGACGGCAGGTTGGAGGGACATAAAAACACAGCTGGCCAGGTGGATGGCTATAAAAGAAAGCCGGGTAGACGGAGGGATGGTTGAAGGCGGAAGCTGGAGGAAGGGACGGGAAAGACACCAGGACACAGCGATGGAATCCGTGCCCCTGTCAAGGCTGACGTGAGGCGAAACCTTTCGGCGTTCCTGTGATTTCCCCCAAATTTCAGATCCAGACCCCTGTGCCTCTTCCCCCCCCCCGCCCCCCGAGCCAGGCAGTGCCCCGCCCCGGGCTAGATGGGATCTGGCGCCCCCTGGGGGGGGGGGGGCGTACCTGGCTGCAGTGGAGGCCACGGTCTCCTTTTCTCCGGGTACTTCTCCTCCAGCCATTGCTGGAGCTCGGCACCGTATTCCTCCTGCAGCTCCCACAGCGCCTCCAGGAAGCACCGGCTCCGCTCGGCCCCCTGGCTGACCCACTCGAGCAGCGCAATGACCTGGTTGGCCTGGGGGGCCGTCTCCAGCAAGGCGAAGTACTCCGCCTGGCTCAGCGCCTCCCTGTCGTGGAGCCGACGCAGCAGGGGCTGGGGGCTCCCCTGGAGCCAGCGGAGCAGGGGCTCCCGGTGCTGCTGGATCAGCTGGGGGTAATGCTGGGGGGCAGGCATCTGCTGGGGGGAGATGGAGAGAGAACCCAGGGGTCGTGGCTCCCAGCTGCCCCTGCTCTGACCACTAGCCCCCACTCCCCTCCCAGAGCCGGAGAGAGAACCCAGGGGTCGTGGCTCCCAGCTGCCCCTGCTCTGACAACTAGCCCCCACTCCCCTCCCAGAGCCAGGGAGAGAACCCAGGACTCCTGGCTCCCAGCCCCCCTGCTCTGACCACTAGCCCCCACTCCCCTCCCAGAGCCAGGGAGAGAACCCAGGACTCCTGGCTCCCAGCCCCCCTGCTCTGACCACTAGCCCCCACTCCCCTCCCAGAGCCAGCGGTAGAACCCAGGACTCCTGGCTCCCAGCCCCCCTGCTCTGACCACTAGCCCCCACTCCCCTCCCAGAGCCAGCGGTAGAACCCAGGACTCCTGGCTCCAGCCCCCCTGCTCTGACCACTAGCCCCCACTCCCCTCCCAGAGCCAGGAAAATGCTATTCATAGTCTAAATTGGAGGGGCGAGTGCCCCGTCCTGAGCCCCACCCTGCAGCACAGTGCCCCCTAGCCAGCCCTGACCACTGCGGGAGAGCCCCCGACCCTGCAGCTGGTCTCCCATCCAGTCACCCACCCAGCTGATCCCGGCTTGGCAGCTCAGCTGGCCTGTGACCCTTAGTCAGTGAGCAGGGAATAGGGCAGTGAAGGGGTGGATGCGGGGGGGGGGGGGGATGGTGATGGGGGGAGGGCGGGGCGTCTTATCTCCACTCCTCCAAGGAGCTGACAACTTGACCTTCATTCCACTAATACAGCCCTCCAGTAACTGAGATGGGGGTGGGGTGGCTGCTGGGCGGGGGGGCAGGGAATGGAGCACGGGGCCTTTTGCCTCTCAGGGGCGCCAGCTCTGATCCAGCCCCAGTGGGGGATTCTCTCTGGGCTCCTTCAGTGTCGTGGCCCTGCCTGTGAACTGAGTGTGTCCAGTCTCAGCCCTTTCCCAGGGAGAGGGACCCCCCACACACACACATGGGAGCTAACCGCCCCCTCGCCAGCAGACAAGGTGAGGGCTTGAACTCCCAGCCCCACCCCCCGTTCTAACCCACTAGACCCCCACTTTCCCCTGAGCTGGGATAGAACCCAGGAGTCCAGGCTCCCTCCCAACCCCCTCTGCTCTAACCACTAGACCCCATGCCACATCCGGGCAGTGGTGTGGGTCCTACCTGGGTCCAGCTGTTGCCTAGCTGGGTCTGCACAGCCCCTGAGCCCTGCTGTTCCCGGGTGGCGGGGATGTCACCTCTCTCCTGAGCAACCTTTGACTCAATCATTAACCACAATCAGCGCTGGGTAATAGCCCCTCCCTCCCTGGGTGAGAGCAGGGGGCTGGGAGCCAGGACTCCTGGGTTCTCTCCCCAGCTTTGGGAGGGGAGTGGGGTCTAGTGGTTAGAGTGGGGGGGGGAGGGTCTCGGAGCCAGGACTCCTGGGTTCTCCCCCTGGCTCTGGGAGGGGAATGGGGTCTAGTGGTTAGAGCAGGAAGTGTTGCTGAGGTCTGTGCTTTTAATGGCTGGTAACAGAGGAAGCAGTTTGAGGGGGAAGGGCTGGGCCCAGCCTGGGGCAGCGGGAGGAAGTGTGGTTCTGGGGGGCTGTGCAGGGAGCTCTGTGTTTTTCCTTGGTGTGGTGTCTGCTCTGGTCCCCTCTAGCCACCTGGCAATGAGCCCTCCCCCAGCTCTGCCGGTGCCCCTCCCTCCCGACCCGCAGCCCCCTGCCAGCCCAGCCCTGGGCTCCCCCCAGCTCTGCCGGTGCCCCTCACTCCTGACCCGCAGCCCCCTGCCAGCCCAGCCCTGGGCTCCCCCCAGCTCTGCCGGTGCCCCTCACTCCCGACCTCTTCCCGCTCTCTGTTCCGTTTGTAGCTCTAACTCTTCAACCTAATTTGCGTGGGTGTTAATCTGTCGCCTTATGGATGCCTGGGGACCGTTCCAAGTGGAGGCCTTTGCCCTATGAATGGTTTCAGAGGAGCAGCCGTGTTAGAAAAGGAGGACTTGTGGCACCTTAGAGACTAACCAATTTATTTGAGCATGAGCTTTCGTGAGCTACAGCTCACTTCATCGGATGCATAGTGTGGAAACTGCAGAAGACATTATATACACAGACACCATGAAACAATACCTCCTCCCACCCCACTCTCCTGCTGGCAATAGCTTATCCAAAGTGACCACTCTCTTTACAATGTGTATGATAATCAAGGTGGGCCATTTCCTGCACAAATCCAGGTTTTCTCACCCCCCCACCCCCCTCCAAAAACCACACACACAAACTCACTCTCCTGCTGTTTCATGGTGTCTGTGTATATAATGTCTTTGCAGTTTCCACACTATGCATCCGATGAAGTGAGCTGTAGCTCACGAAAGCTCATGCTCAAATAAATTGGTTAGTCTCTAAGGTGCCACAAGTCCTCCTTTTCTTTTTGCCCTATGAATGTGTCCTTGTGTGACCCCCCCGCCCCACGGTGTCACACCCGCCCAGTGTCACAAACACACCCACAGCATGTCTCTCTCTCTCTCTCTCTCTCTCTCTGTCACACACACACATGCACGCATGCACGCACACACACACACACACACACACACACACACACACACACGCTCTGCCTGGCCTGCTGGGGCAGGGAAAGGGACACAGACATGGACACACACTCACACTCTGTCTCTCTCCTGCTCCATTCCAGCAATGCCGGCCCAAAGGTCACCCAGGGGCTAGTGGGCTGTGTATGGGGTGGGTGCCCCAAGTGTCCCTCCCACCCCCTGATGCCCTTCCACGGCATGTCCCAGGGCAGATGTGGGGAAGGGGCGGGGGTGGAAGCTGCGGCTTCACAGATTCAGCCGGGCCCCAGGGCAACAGAGAAGCAATTATTTATAGTTGGCCGGAGCGCAGAGCGGACGGAGAGAAAACGAGGGCAAGAGGAAGACAGCGAGAGCCAGGCTTGGGCCAGCTCCAGGGGCGCTGGGATCTGGCCGCACGCCGTCCCTGCCTGGTGAGGGGGTCTCGGGAATTCCCAGCGCAGCAAGTTGAGGGTAAAGGGGGGATATGGGGGTGAAGGGAGGAGAAATGGAAGGAAGCGTGGGGTGCGCCCAGAGCCAGGGGTAGAACCCAGGAGTCCTGGGTCCCAGCCTCCCTGCGCTAACCTCTGGACCCCTCTTCCCTCCCCCAGAACCAGGGCAAGAACCCAGGAGTCCTGGCTATCCCCCTCCCCTGGGTTTGGCTGAGACCCTGAAGGACTGAGCCCCCGCCATCACTCCCCTTCACAGCATCAGCCGCCCTGAGCCGGGGGACAGGGGGCGGGGGGCGGGAAATCGGGCCCAGAGGGGGTAAGGGGAGGCCAAGGGGGCGAGAGTGAAACTGACCAGAAATTGCTACAGGAAAGTGAAACTGACCAGGAGCCTGTGACTGGGCCCTGAGAGAGGTATGGGAGTCCAGAGCAGCGGGGGTGGGGTGGGGGGTTGGGGGGGATAGATAGCTAGATGGGGATGGGGGGGATGGACAGTGGTAGATAATTAGAGGTGTGGATGGATAGACAGAGGGATGTATGGGGATACATGTGGGGGTGTACTGGGATGGATAGATAGAGGGGTGTATGGGGGATGGAGGAATAGATAGGGTGGGTGGGGGTAGGGAGAGGGAGTGGGTGGGGATAGATGGGTGAGGGGAGGGAGATGGGGTGCATGGGGGAGGGAGGCCTGGGTCCGTGCAGAGGCCAGGAGCTCCCCCGAGCCAGGCCTGGGCAAGCGGCCAGCAGCTGGGGGTGGGGGACGGGGACTGTGCTGGGTCATGTGACCTCCGTCTGTGTCTGCTCAGCCCGTGCCCAGCTGATGATGACCCCCCCCCCCCCCCCCGCCGGCCCTGGCCTCAGCACCAGAGCCCACTCCTCTCCCAGAGCCAGGGAGAGAACCCAGGAGTCCTGGCTCCCAGCCCCCACCCCGCCCCTGCTCTAACCACTAGACCCCACTCCCCTCCTAAAGCCAGGGAGAGAACCCAGGAGTCCTGGCTCTATTTTGAGCTCTGCTGCTGCCTCAGTTTCCCTGCTGTAGATGGGGGGCGGGGGATGGAGGGGAGTGAGCAGCTCCCTGGGATGGGGGCGGGGTCTCTCCTAGGGGAGGAGCTGGGACGGGTGATGGGGGGCGGGGTGACCCCCTACCCCAGTTTCCCAGCCAGGATTGGCTCCAGCAACACGAGCTGCGGGTTTTCCTAAGGAAGCCAAAGGGCTTTGGGCTGCGACTGCCCCGGGCGGAGAGAAAGCAAAGGGGGAGCGAGTCCTGGGGTGAGTGAGATACGGGGCCCCCCGTAGGCGGCACAGCCCTAATCTGGCCCCAGGGTGGGGACTGGCTGCCTCGGGGGTGGAGAATGGGGCCTGGGGCCTTTCCCAGTTGGGGGGCGGGGGGGAGGGCGCTGGCCTCAATCCAGGCTAGATCAGTTCCACTTATAACCCACCGCTCTCTCTCCAGCCCCAGCTTTCACAACTGACCTCGCATTGCGGAGCAGAGAGGGGGAGGGGACGGACACTTGGGGTCCGAATTGAATCCCCCCGACATGGCTGGATCCCCCCAGGCCCGTCACGCTGTGAGCCTCACGTGGCAGCACCTCCTGCTGGCCCTGCTGGAAGGTAAGTCGCGGCCATCCCTGTTCCCCAGCTGCCCCGCCCCAGAGGTGGCTGCATCTCGGCCCCAGGAGAGCCATACCTGCGTGGCATTATGTGTGGCTGTTCCCCAGCTGCCCCACCCCAGAGGTGGCTGCACCTCAGCGCTACATTCTGTCTTTCCAGCTTTGTATTACAGCCGTGTCTCTGGCTCTTGGAGATCCTCGCTCCCTGGGACCATCCGGGCTCTGAAGGGCTCCTGTGTGGTCATCCCCTGCTCGTTCACCTACCCCGGCTCCCGTGAGTCCCTGGGCGGTCCATTCAGCGTGGTCTGGTACCAGTACCGGAGCCGGGGCTACCCCGAGATCTATAACAGCCAGGATATGGCCAGCGTGCTGGCCGAGTACCAGGCCCGGACTCAGCTGCTGGGGGATCCGGAGATGGGGAACTGCACCCTGAGCATAAACCCCGTGCAGAGTGAGGACGCCATGAGCTACTACGTCTGGATCAACCCCGACTCCGTCAGGCATCGCTTCTACGACGTCACAGTCCGGGTGGAGGTGGCAGGTAACTGGACACCCCCCACCTCGCACAGGGCAGCCCCCCTGGGCACAAAGATGCGGCCAAAGGGAGGCTGGCAGCAGAGGGTTCCACCCCAGAGACAGTCGCATTGCAGGATGCCTGTATAAAGAGCCGCCCCTCCCCATATCTCAATGCTGGGCGAGGGGCACCGGCAGAGCTGGGGGGAGCCCAGGGCTGGGCTAGCAGGGGGGCTGCGGGTCGGGAGGGAGGGCACCGGCAGAGCTGGGGGAGGGCTCGTTGCCAGGTGGCTAGTGGGGACCAGAGCAGACACCACACCAAGGAAAAACACAGAGCACCCTGCACAGCCCCCCAGAACCCCACTTCCTCCCCCTGCCCCAGGCTGGGCCCAGCCCTTCCCCCTCAAACTGCTTCCTCTGTTACCAGCCACGAAAAGCACAGACCTCAGCAACACTCCCTGCTCTAACCACTAGACCCCATTCCCCTCCCAGAGCCAGGGGGAGAACCCAGTCCCTGCACCCCCACCCCAGAGGCAGCTGCATCTCAGCACTGGTGAGGGATCCTTGTATAAACAGCTGCCCCACCCCAGAGACGGCTGCATCTTGGTGCCGGGCCAGGCGCCCCTGTAGAAACAGCCCCTGTGACCCACCCCAGAGGTGGCTGAATCCGAGGGCGATCGCTCGCTGCCGTCTGTAACACCCTCCCCGTCTGTCTCCCCCAGACACTCCAGACCCGCTGATGCTGAGCGACCCCGGGGTGCTGATCGAGGGCGACCAAACCACCATCACCTGCTCCGTCCGCCACACCTGCCCCTCGGCCCCTCCCAGCCTGGGCTGGAGCCCCGGGGGGGGCAAAGCCGCGACCAGGCACGAGCGGCTGGCGGGGGGCGGCTGGCGGGCGGAGTCAGAGCTGAGCTACACCCCCTCATACAAGGACCACGGGCAGCTCCTGCAGTGCACGGCCACCTTCCCCAACCAGCAGCAGGCCCGCAATGGCCTGTACCTGCAGGTCAAGTGTGAGTGAGAGGCGCTAGGGGGCGCCGTGCTGCAGGGGGCGGTGCGGGCGGGGGGCCACTGGGGGCGCTGTGGTGCAGGGGGCAGGAGGGGGCGCTGTGGTGCAGGGGGCAGGGCGGGGGGTCACTGGGGGCGCCGTGCTGCAGGGGTCAGCAGGGGGGGTTAGTAGCGGGTTCTGTGGTGCAGGGGGCAGGGCTGGGGGTCAGCAGGAGGTGCCGTGGTGCAGGGGGCAGGGCGGGGGGTCAGCAGGGGGCACTGTGGTGCAGGGCAGGGGGTCAGCAGGGGGCGCTGTGGTGCAGGGAGCAGGGCAAGGGGCAGGAGGGGGTGCCGTGCTGCAGGGGGCGGGGTGGGGGCTCTCCCCTCGCGGTGGGGGCTGGCCCAGAGGACTGGTGGGGTGCTGCGGGGAAGGCTGGAGGAGGGAGGAGCTCTGGGCTCTCGGGGTGGCTGGTGGGGGCAGGCTCCCCCCAATGTGCCCCCTCCCCCCAGATCGCCCGCGGGGCGCGGCGGTGGCCGTGGTGGGGCCGGCCCGGCTGAAGGAAGGCGACAGCGTCACCCTGCGATGCACCAGCCAGAGCCACCCTCCGGCCACCGAGTACCGCTGGTTCCAGGGGCCGCGCCGGGCCCTGCTGCCCGGGCTGGGCCGGGGCCCCGAGGTGACGGTGCCGGCCGTGGGGCGCCACTCGGGGCCCTACCGCTGTGCCGCCGAGAACGAGATCGGCCTGGGGGAGGACTCGCCCGCCGCGCACCTCGACGTGGAGTGTGAGGGGGCAGCGGGACGCGGGGCCCTGCCCCCTAGGGGCGCCGGCCCCGATCCGGGCACAGGGCGGGGGCGGGCTCAGTGGGGTGGGGAATGAGGCACGGGTCCTTTCCCCTCTAGGGGGCGCCGGCCCCGATCCGGGCACAGGGCGGGGGCGGGCTCAGTGGGGTGGGGAATGAGGCATGGGCCTTTTCCCCTCTAGGGGGCGCCAGCCCCAATCCAGGCACAGGGCAGGGGCGGGCTCAGTGGGATGGGGAATGAGACACGGGTCCTTTCCCCTCTAGGGGGCGCCAGCCTCGATCCGGGCACAGGGCGGGGGCGGGATCAGTGGGGTGAGGAATGAGACACGGGTCTAGGGGGCGCCGGCCCCGATCCGGGCACAGGGCGGGGGCGGGCTCAGCGGGGTGGGGAATGAGGCACGGGTCCTTTCCCCTCTAGGGGGCGCCAGCCCCGATCCGGGCACAGGGCGGGGGCGGGCTCAGCGGGGTGGGGAATGAGGCACGGGTCCTTTCCATTCTAGGGGGCGCAGGACCGGATCCATTCCTGGGACAGGGGACTGGCTGGATCGGGGGGTGCGGAAGGGGCTTCGGGGTCTTTCCCCTCTAGCCGGTGCCGGCCCCAGGTTGGGGGGCTGGCTCAGGGTTGCAGGAAATGGGGCATGGGGCTTTTCCCCTCTGGAAGGTGCTGGCCCCCGATCAACCCCAAGGCTTGGGTGGCAGGGAATGGGGCACAGGGCTGTTCCCCTCTAGGGGGCGCTAGCCCCGATCCGGCCCCTGGGCGGGGCACTGGCTGGCTCAGGGGCGGCCGGGGGATCTGGGCTTGGTGCCCCACATGTCCCGTGTCCCGTTGCAGACCCGCCGGAGCTGCTGCCATGGGGGAACTGCACGGTGCGGGGCAGCGGGCCCGGGGGGGCGGCCACGTGTCACTGCGCGGCCGAGGGGAACCCCCCGCCCCGCCTCGAGTGGCGCCTGCCCAACCGCACCCTCCCCGGGGACTTCGAGGGCCCAGAGCTGCGGGCGACTTCGTGGGCGCGGGGCCCGGTCGTGAGCGGGGAGCTGCGGGGCCCGGCCGGGGCCCTGGCCAACGTGTCCTGCTCTGCCAAAAATGCCCATGGGCAGAGCCAGGCCGCGCTGCCCATTGTGCCCGCAGGTACCGGGGGCCGGCGGGGGGCTCGGCATGGGGCCTCCTGGTACCGTAACTGCTCATGTACACGCCCCAACCCGGGTGCCAGCCGCACGTCTGGTTGCCAGCCGGAGTTCCCTCTAAGCTGCATGCCGGGCAGGTGCTCAGGGCCGCTGTAGCCTCGGGGGAGCCTGCCCCCCAAGCCCCTCATCCCTGGCCCCACCCCAGAGCCCTCACCCCCCAACCCTCTGCCCCAGCCCTGAGCCCCTCCCACACGCCGAACCCCTCAGCCCCGCCCCCGCCAGATGACTTTGGCCCCGATATGGGGGTGACGGGGCACACGGGGTCGTGTCGCACGTCTCCTCCATATTGGTGCACGTCACAACATTCACTCCGCACGCGGGTGGGGAAAACGAGAGGGAACCTTGTTATGCCAACCGTCCCGCTTTGGCCGGGCGTCTCCCGGAATCAGGCTCCATCTCCCGGAGGCTGCTGCAGCCAAATGGGGGGAGAGTTTAGGCACTAAAAGTCCAGCGGTGCAGCGGGGCTAAGGCAGGCTCCTTGCCTGCCCTGGCCCCACACCGCTCCCAGTGGTGGCCCACACGCCCCTGCGGTTCCTGGCGGGGGGGTGTCTCTGAGCACTGCTCCCTCCCCAAGCGCCGACTACACAGCTCCCATTGACCGGGAACTGGGGCCAATGGGAGCTGCGGGGGCAGTGCTTGCGGGCACTGGAAGCGCATGGAGCCCCCCACCTGCCCCCCAGGGGCTGCAGGGACGTGCCGGCCACTTCCAGGAGCGGTGCAGAGCTAGCCCTGCCTTAGCCCCGGTGCACCACTGTCTGGGAGCCAGCTGAGGTAAGGCCTCCCAGCCGAGCCCTCACCCACCTCCTGCACCTGGACCCCTTCCCCAGCCCTGAGCCCCCTCCTACACCCCTCACCCCCTCCCGCACCCCAACCTCCTGCCCCAGTCCTGAGCCCCCTCCCGCACCCAAACTCCCTCCCAGAGCCTGCACCCCAACCCCCTACTCCAGCCTGGAGCCCCCTCCTGCCTCCAAACTCCACCCCCGAGCCCACATCCCTCAACCTGTCCCGCACCCCAATCCCCTGCCCCAGCCCTAAACCCCCTCCTGCACCCAAACTCCCTCCCAGAGCTTGCACCCTGCACCCCTTCCTGCAGCCCAACCCCTTCCCAAAGCTCAGCCCAGAGCCCCCTCCCACACTCCGAACCCCTCGGCCCCAGCCCAGAGCCCGCACCCCAACCCCCTGCCCCAGCCCCCTGAAAGTGAGTGAGGGTTGGGGAGAGCAAGTGACGGTGGGCGGGGGGATGGAGTGAGCAAGGCGGGGCCTCGGAGAAGGGGCAGGGCAGGGGCGGGGCCTCACGAAGGGGCGGGGCAGGGGACAGGGCAAGGGGGTTTGAGTTTGTGTGATTAGACAGTTGGCAACCCGAGCCGCATGTCTGGGGTAGCTCTGGGGGGGCTGGGCTTGGGGCTCTCTGTTACCTTAATTACTCACGTATACACCCTGACCCGAGTATCTGCCCCATGTCTGGGTAGCTCGGGGGCTGGGCATAGGGTGGCCTGCTGCTGTAATTACTCACGTACACATCCAGGTCTGGTATTACCATAATTACCCTTTTACACGGGTTGTCCCTCGTATAAATCTGCCGTTTATTGAATATAGCCTGAGTGTGGGTGTGGGGTTACTGTATATACTCACACCCAAATATAAGCCACCCCTCTAATTTACCCCCGGGGCCAGAGTAACCGAGGAACCGCTAAGCGGGTAGTGCACCCTTCCCATATTTGCTTATATATACACGCACGATGAGTACAAGCTGCCTGCCTAATTTAGCTCAGGAGAGGGGACGATAGCACCCTCCCACCCATGCATGGGCATGCTGTTACTGTAATTACCCATATATAGATGCTGCCCCCCCCCTTTATGCACTGCTTGACACCATTAATCCCACTGCTCACACCAGCTGTGTCTGCCTGTCTCTCTGCAGGGGACGATAATTTGCTGCTCATGGTCTCCAGTGGAGTGATTGGCGGCGTTCTGCTCCTCTCGGTGCTGGCGATCGTGGTCTACAAGGTAGCCAGAGCCAGGTGAGGGCACCAGGCCACGAGCTTGGAGGTCTGGTGGCTTAGCCACAAAGGAGCTGCAAGGTCAGCAGGTCCCACTCAACCCCAGAGGGCATGGCAGCAGGCACAGAAGAGGAAGGGGCATGAGCGGAGGGCAGATATAGAGAGGCCCAGAGAACTGGACCAGGAGGATTGAGGGGGGGTGGGTTCATTAGGACATAGGGAGACACCTGTGAAAAGCAGGCAAGTAGGAGGGGATTGGACAGAACCTGGCTGGTCTCCTTTGGTATGAGGCTCCTCTAAGAAATAATTAACCCGTGGGACTCCCTGCAACTGGATAGTTGCAGGGTTAACCCATGGGACTCCCTGTCACTGGGGATTAGCATGGTTAACCCACAGGGCTCCCTTGCCACTGGATATTTGCAGAGCTAACCTGTGGGACTCCCTGCCACTAGATATTATCAGAGTTAACCCAGAGGAATCCCA
Source organism: Natator depressus (assembly GCF_965152275.1). Taxonomy (NCBI): domain Eukaryota; kingdom Metazoa; phylum Chordata; order Testudines; family Cheloniidae; genus Natator; species Natator depressus. The sequence continues at coordinate 17,739,074 of NC_134257.1, forward strand.
GTCACTAAATATTGGACGGTTTAACCCATGGGACTCCCTGCCACTGGGGATTAGTTGTGTTAATCCCTGGGACTGGCTGCTGCAGGGTGGGCTCGTCGGCAGCTCCAGGGCTGCGGGAACCGAGCTAAAGCCTGCTCTCTCCTGCAGGAAAGACGAAGAAGAGGGTCCCTCGATCTTCGACAACGAAGGCAACGGGGAACAGAGGCAGTCCCTCAAGGGGGGGAAGCCGAGCAAGGCGAAGAAAGAGGAGCAGTTCAACCTATACAACAAGGCAAAGGCCGGGGGAGAGGTGGGAAAGGCCAGGGTCACACGCTCCCCCCGCCAGCTAAGCTGGGAGTGGCCTGGTTCTTCCCAGGATGGGAGACCTGCAGGGTGGGGGCTCTCCTGTGGCAATCAGGGCTGGCCCCAATGCCCCAGTGCAGCACGAGGGGGCGCCGTGCTGCAGTGATTAGCACTGAGGCATTGGTCAGTGCGCCCGAGTGCCGAGTAACCAGACCTCTCCGCTGTGTGTGAGACCAAGGAGGGCGGGATGTGGCCCCCGGCATCCTGGCCAGATTCCCAGATAGTTAATTACATTGGCGTCCCTAAAATCCATTCTGTCACTGTAGATACATTAGTCTTTGTTAACTGCCCTTGGCTGCATCTCGGTGCCGGGCGAGCCGTCCCCATGCGGCGTTGTGTGCGGCTGTTCCCCAGCTGCCCCGCCCCAGAGGTGGCTGCATCTCGGTGCCGGGCGAGCCGTCCCCATGCGGCGTTGTGTGCGGCTGTTCCGCAGCTGCCCCACCCCAGAGGTGGCTGCATCTCGGTGCCGGGCGAGCCGTCCCCATGCGGCGTTGTGTGCGGCTGTTCCCCAGCTGCCCCGCCCCAGAGGTGGCTGCATCTCGGCGCCTGGCAAGCCGTCCCCATGCGGCGTTGTGTGCGGCTGTTCCCCAGCTGCCCCGCCCCAGAGGTGGCTGCATCTCGGCGCCTGGCAAGCCGTCCCCATGCAGCATTGTGTGCGGCTGTTCCCCAGCTGCCCCGCCCCAGAGGTGGCTGCGTCTCGGTCCCGGGCGAGCCGTCCCCATACGGCGTTGTGTGCAGCTGTTCCCCAGCTGCCCCGCCCTGGAGGCGGCTGCATCTCGGCGACCTCTGTGTGAGTCAATCCTTCCTCTTTGCATCCTCAGGAGCTGGGCATTGATGACTACGAGGCCATGGAGAGAGTGGAAGACTATGAGAATTTAGCAGCAGGAGGAGCCGGACATTACGGGAACGTTGGCACTTGGCAGCCGCATTTGCTGTCTGAGCAGATCTACTCCAATGTCTAACCCTAGAGTGGGAGCAGACGGGCCGCAAATGCTTCTAAATATCTCTTCTATTTAAACAAGTGCTTGTATAGCTAGGAGTAATAATAGCTAGATCCGTGGGGGTGAGTGGTGGGACGGCTGGTGACGACCTGGTGGGGGCAGTGGGATACGCCTAGAGCCAACCCATGTCGGGGACTGAGGTAGTAAGTTGAATCACTGGGAGCAACATGATGCTAGAGGTGTGATATAGAGAGGGGAAAACTGGTGTGAGCGGTGGGATTTAGCTAGAGTGAACTGGTGCTAGACGCGGGATTGCTGGAAAACTAACCAAATCACCCATCCCTGCCCGTAGCCATCTGCCTCCGCCAGGGATGGTTTTGTCACCACGTGTACCTGTAAAAGACCCCCACGCGCCCACCAGTCCCGGGCCACATGCCAGCTTCCCCGGGCATACGCTGATGTCCACATGCCCCTCCCCCCGTCCCCCAGAGATGCCCAATCAGATTTGGTACCCCTTGATGACATAAGACATCCAATGGGATGACGCCCCTCGTATCAGCTGGTCCCTGTGCCAGGTCCCATTAACCCCCTAGGGGCTGGAGCGGAGTGAAATGCATGTAGGATCGTGCAAGGTTAAGAAGAGAGGATTTTTCTACCTTCTCCGATTTCCTAAGGGTTAAAAAAAATCCCCCTAAAATCCTGGAAGGGGAGAATCTCAGGGTCTTGAAAGGTTCAAAGACCCCATAGGGGCAGGGTGAAAGGGGGTGACTTGAAACCCTGTTGATTGTGAAGGAACTGATCACATCTGCCCCTGGGTGCAATTTTACTGCTGGGTTTAATATTATTAACCCCTGGGACTCCCTGCCACTGGATATTAGTTAAGCCCTGCAAATCATGGTTATAGAGCTTTGAAAGGCTATATTTCACCCCGCTGTTCTTTTCTAACTCTGAGATCCACCCCGGCTGCTTTGCCCCAAACCAGTGGTGGATTTTACTGTAAGATTTTCAAAATATACGTCTCTATTTTTGTACTTTCAATGTGTCCACAGTGGTTTGATTACATTATAATACTGAGGTTAACCTGCGGGACTCCTTGCCGCTGGGTATTAGTGGGCTAACCAGTGGGACTCCCTGCCACTAGGTCTTAGCGGGGTAAGCCTGCAGGACCGCCTGCCACTGGGTGTTAGCAGGGTTAACCCCTGGAACTCCCTGACACTGGCTATTAATAGAGTTAACCTGTGGGACTTCCTACCATTGGGTACTAATAGGGCTAACCTGCATTCCTCCCTGCCCCTGGGAAGTAGTGGGGTTAACCCGTGGGACTCCCTGCATCTTGCTATTAGTAGGGTTAGCCTGCAGGACTGCCTGCCATGGGGGATTAGTGGGTTTATCGCATGTGGGGTGGGGTGGGTCGTATCGGTGTTAACCCAGGGAACTCACTGCTGCAGGGTGATTATTATAGTTAAATTACATGCAAATCTCATAAGGGGCTGGGGAATGGGACATGGGGCCTTTCCCCTTTGGGAGGCACCGGCTCTGATCCGGCCCCAGGGCGGGGGACTGGCTGGCTCAGGGGCTGCGGAATTGGGTCTGCCAGTGGGGCAGACCCGTTGGATGGAGATGTGCGGGGCGGGGGGATGCAATGGGACCTTTCCTCCTCCTACCCCCACGTAGCCCCAGCCCAGAACAAGAGGCACTGTCTGGGCCTGGGAGGGGTTAACCCTTCAAGGGAGGGGGCGGCGCAGAGAACAGGTGTCGGGGGGATCTGGCGGGGCCTGGGGGAGAGGCTAATAGAAACCCGGCCGCCCTGGCCCGTGCTGATGGTCCCCCCCCCGACCCCCGCTCTGGGCCACACCCCCTCGTTAATCCAGACTGGGGGGCGGGGCGGGAGGTCATGTGTCCGCCCCCCGCCGTGGAGATGAGCCATCGGCCCCCGGGCCGGGCCAGAGGCTGAGGGACCAGCCGAGCTGCGGGGCCGATGGCTGGAGGGCAGGTCCTGCCCCGTGGGGTCCAAGCCTTTCCCGGGGGGCGGCTGTCTGGAGGGCGGCGTGGGCCTGGCCTTGGCATGGCTAGCACTGTGGGCAGCCCTCTGCTGCGGCCGGACCCCCGCTCTAGCGCTTCTCCTCAGCTTCTCTGCTACCCTGGGCCTGGGCCGCCACAGTGCTGTCCCTGCAGCCCCGGACACGGCCCCCTCCCTCGCTCTACCCACTCCTCCCTCCCTCCGTCCATCCCTCCATCCATCTGTCCCCCTACACCTCCCTCCCTCCCTCCCCCTCCGTCCATCCCTTCATTCATCCGTCCCCCTACACCTCCCCCCATCCCCCTACATCTCCCTCCATCCCTCCCTCCGTCCATCTCTCCATCATCTGTCCCCCTACACCTCCCTCCCTCCATCTCTCCCTTTACACGCCCCTCCATCCATCCCTCCCTCCATCCCCCTACACCTCCCTCCATCCATCCTTCCCTCTACACACCCCTACACCCCTCCCTCCATTCAGCCCCATATAAACTCATCCATCCCTCCCTCCCCTCACTACCTCTATCCCCCCCATCCTCCACCCGTCCTGGGAGCTGCCCCGCCGGGGGCTGGGCCGGGGTCACCCCAGGCCGGGGGGGGGGCGGGAAGGTTCCATGGCAGTTGGCAACACAGAGAGGCTGGTGTCGGGGTAAGGGCCACCCCCTCATTCCCCCCATCCCCCCATCTTCATCCATCCCTCCACCCCCACCTCCCTAACATCCCGCCTTACCCATCCCCCCACCCCTCCGTCCCCACACCCATCCCTCCCACTTCCCCTCCATCCGTCCTCACCCCCCACCTCCCCAACCCCTCCATCCACCCCACCCTTCCCCGTCCCTCCTCACACCCTTCCCTCGGCCCTCCATCCACCCCCGATCCCCGCCCCCCATCCCTCCAGCCCTCCACCCCTCCATCCCCACCCCCACCTCCCCAACCCCTCCATCCGTCCTCACCCCCCACCTCCCCAACCTCCCCATCCCGCCACCCCTCCATCCCCACCCCCACCTCCCCATCCCTCCTCCCCATCCCACCACCCCACCTCCCCAACCCCTCCATCCACCCCCACCCTTCCCTGTCCCTCCTCACACCCATCCCTCTGCCCTCCATCCACCCCCGATCCCCACCCCCCCATCCCTCCAGCCCCCACCCTCCCCCCAGCTCGGGAGCTGCCTGAGGTCCAGGCCCCAGGGCTCTGGCTCAGCCCAGCTGCTCTTGGCCAGGATTTGCCTCTGATTCATTCCCTGCCCCCAGGTGCACCCCGGATCCTGCCTTCCGCGGCCCCGAGCTCCCCCCGCGATGGCGTCGCTCCGGATCCCCAGCACCGCCCTGGCCCTGCTCAGCCTCCTGCTGCTGCTGGCCGCCCTGGGCTCCGACCACTGGCTGGTGGCCAATGGCCACCTCGTCACGTCCTACTCGGGGCTGTGGAAAGTCTGCGTTCATTCGGGGTGTTGGACGTTTGCTTCAGTGCCAGGTGGGGGCAGCCCGGCTCTGCCAGCAAACCCCACTGCTGCTGGGGGCCAGGACGCCTGGGTTCTAGCCCTGGGAGGGGAGCGGGGTCGAGTGGTTACAGCAGGGGAGGTTGGGAGTCAGGACGCCTGGGTTCTGGCTCTGGGAGGGGAGTGGGGTCGAGTGGTTACAGCAGGGGAGTATGGTAGCCAGGACGCCTGGGTTCTAGCCCTGGGAGGGGAGCGGGGTCGAGTGGTTACAGCAGGGGAGTATGGTAGCCAGGACGCCTGGGTTCTAGCCCTGGGAGGGGAGTGGGGTCGAGTGGTTACAGCAGGGGAGGTTGGGAGCCAGGACGCCTGGGTTCTAGCACTGGGAGGGGAGTGGGGTCGAGTGGTTACAGCAGGGGAGGTTGGGAGCCAGGACGCCTGGGTTCTGGCTCTGGGAGGGGAGTGGGGTCTAGTGATTACAGCAGGGGAGGTTGGGAGCCAGGACGCCTGGGTTCTGGCTCTGGGAGGGGAGCGGGGTCGAGTGGTTAGAGCAGGGGAGGTTGGGAGCCAGGACACCTGGGTTCTATTTTAGTCTGCTGCAGGGTTATTCTCCATTTAGCCTCTGGTCTCTCTTGGCTCCTCAGGTTACATTGAATCTACCAGGGCTTTCCTGTTCCTGGCCATGATCGCCGGGTTTCTCTCCTTCTTTGCCCTCCTCGCTTCGTTCTTCCGCTCCCACCTCGGCTCCGTGTCTCTGACCCTGGTCTCTGCTGTGGGCAGCTTCAGCGCAGGTACCGCCCCCTCGGGGCCTCCTCCCCCCGGCTACTCCCAGCCCCCCATACTGTGCACCCCCCCCCAGCCAGCCCTGGGGAGCCCCCCCTCCCAGAATCCTGCCCTGGGCTCTGGCAGCTCCCCCCGGTGGTGGGACGGGGCAGGGGCTGGGACTGTGCGTGGGCCGCACTAAGGGGTGTCCGTCCTCTTCCCTTTGCCCCAGGGCTCTGTGCCATGATCGCGCTGGCCGTGTACACAGGGGAGTTCGCTGGGGCCGTGAATGTCGCGCCGGGCCAAGTCACCTTCGGCTGGTCCTACGGCCTCGGCTGGGCCTCCTTCCTCCTCTTCCTCATCACTGGTGAGTGCAACATAGGGGAGTGTCGAAAGGCAGCTGCCTCTGGGGTGGGGCGCAGGGGCTGGTGATACAGGGACCCCTTGCCCGGCGCTGAGATGCAGCCACCTCTGGGGTGGGGTGCTGCGTACCAGTAGATGATGCTCCCATTGCTGCTCTGAGCCCATTTCTCTTCTCTCCCCCCAGGTGTGGTGACGCTTCGTATCCTGAGAGTCTCCTAGAGCCGAGTGTGGGGCCTGCACTGCCCCATAGGGGCCGGACCGAGCCTGCGGGATCCTGGGACTGATTGCCCCAACACCCCCGAGCAGGGGGCAGTGTGTGTGTGTGTGTGTGTGTGTGTTACCCTGGGATCCCACAGACCCGTGATTTCCCCCACCCACCCACAAGCTCCCCTTTCTGTTCCCTTCCTTTCCCCACAACTGCTGCTAAACCCACATGTTCCATGGAGATTAAAGGGCCTGTTCTCAGAGCCTCCTGTCTGGTGATTTATTCCCCCTCGGAGACGGATGTGTATTGAAGACGGCCAGGACTCCTGGGTTCTATCCCCAGCTTTGGGAGGGGAGTGGGGTCCAGTGGATTAGAGCTGGGGGAGGGGGCTGGAGGGAATCAGGACTCCTAGGTTCTCTCCCTGGCTCTGGGAGGGGAGTGGGGTCTAGTGGTTACAGCAAGGGGGTTGGGTCTGGGAGCCAGGACTCCGGGGTTCCATCCTCCCGTTGGCTGTTTGTTAAGCATGCGTGCGGCTGGCTGGTGCTTGGAAGGGAGACCCCCCGGGGAGCAGAGAAGGGGGGAGCAGGGGTCTCACCCAGGAGGGGAAGGTCATGCGGGGGTGGGGGGACGGGACCCCACCTCCAGTGTGGGTTCAAGAGGCACCCTGGGGGGTGGGGGTAGCCCTGAAGCTGATACTTGGTTGGAGCGGCATTAACCCTTCGAGAGGGGACCTGATGCAGAGATTGGGGGAGGGGATGCCCTGTGCGGGGGGGGGGGGAGGGGGGATGGGCTGGGATTGAGACGGTTAAATTAAGCAGAGTCCCCAGCGCAGCCCTGGCTGTCTGGGGAACGCAGTCCTGACCCCGTCCGTCCGTCCGTCCCCAGACACCCTGTGATAAATGGGGGCGGAGGGGGGGGCTCCCTTTGTTGGACACCCAGCCAGCCTGTAGCTATAAAATCCCTCTTAGTAGCTGTTCTCCACTTGCTCTCCCTGTAAAGGCTTCAAAAGTCCCCCAGGTAAAGGAAAGGGAGCGGGCACCTGGCCAAGAGAGCCCACGGGAAGGTTCAAGCTTTTAAAAATTGACCAAAGAGCCCCCTCACATTGTCTGACTGTGTCCATCTCCCGGGAGAGGGGCCAGGGCAGCGCGATCCTGCGAGAAGCCCAGGGCCGGGTCTGAGAAGCTCCTCAGGATCATACCCAGAAGCCGCTCGTGTGAACCCCCCGCGACGCCCGTCGGCCGGGGACCGTCCAGGGAGACGCGATTAGGGTTGGCCCTCTGAGTTCGGGACGGCCCGGGGCCTCCCCTGCACTCGCCCCGGGGGATTCTGTTTTGATCGCCACCTTGAAGCGGGCCCTCGAGAGAGCGCTTCTTGGCGCGGGACCCTCCTAGCTGCTCTTTTCAAATCTAGCAGGCGCCCGAGTTCTCAGGTGCATCTTCTCGAACCCGTAACATCGAGCTTTTTATAAGAACAGGAGTTGGATTTTGGCGGCTAAGAGGTTTGGGCCCATGTTGCTTAATTAGCTGATAGCCCCTGCTAATCGCCTTTGTTTTCTGTCTCAGCTCTTCCCCGGCGGGGGTGAAAGGGCTCGAGGGCGCCCCACGGGGAGGGATTCCCCAGGGCGCCTTCCTGGGTCCAAGGGGGGTTTCTTGCATTTGGGTGCTGGCAGTGTTCAGCGAGCCAAGGTCAGAGAGAAGCTGCAACCCCGGGGGTTTGATGCCAGCCTGGGGGGTGGCCACTCTTAGCTTTTAAAATCCTTGCGGGGCCCCCACTTCCTGCACCCGAAGTGCCGGAGTGGGGAATCCGCCTCGACAGCCCCCAGCCCCAAACACGGCCACGCCTCGCTCCATCCGCAGGCCCAGCCGCCCGCAGCCAGCCTGGGAGCTGCCCCGGCGGGGGCTGGGCTGGGATCCCGGCGGGGGGGGGGGGGAAGGTTCCATGGCAGTTGGCAACGCAGAGAGGCTGGTGTCGGGATAAGGGCCACCCCCCATCCCCCCATTCCCCCCATCTTCGTCCGTCCCCATCCCTCCATCCCCCCCATCCCTTCGTCTTCGTCCGTCCCCACCCCCACCCCACCCGTTCCTCCCTACATCCCCCACCCAGCCCTCCCCCATCCCCTCTGTCCGTCCTCATCCCACCTCCCCCACCCCTCCTCTCCCCATTCCCCAGCCCTCCATCCCCCACCCAGCCCTCCCCATCCCCTCTGTCCGTCCTCATCCCACCTCCCCCACCCCTCCTCTCCCCATTCCCCAGCCCTCCGTCCCCCCACCAACCCCTCCCCCATCCCCTCTGTCCGTCCTCATCCCACCTCCCCCACCCCTCCTCTCCCCATTCCCCAGCCCTCCATCCCCCACCCAGCCCTCCCCATCCCCTCTGTCCGTCCTCATCCCACCTCCCCCACCCCTCCTCTCCCCATTCCCCAGCCCTCCGTCCCCCCACCAACCCCTCCCCCTTCCCCTCTGTCCATCCTCATCCCACCTCCCCCACCCCTCCTCTCCCCATTCCCCAGCCCTCCATCCCCCACCCAGCCCTCCCCATCCCCTCTGTCCGTCCTCATCCCACCTCCCCCACCCCTCCTCTCCCCATTCCCCAGCCCTCCATCCCCCACCCAGCCCTCCCCATCCCCTCTGTCCGTCCTCATCCCACCTCCCCCACCCCTCCTCTCCCCATTCCCCAGCCCTCCGTCCCCCACCCAGCCCTCCCCATCCCCTCTGTCCGTCCTCATCCCACCTCCCCCACCCCTCCTCTCCCCATTCCCCAGCCCTCCATCCCCCACCCAGCCCTCCCCATCCCCTCTGTCCGTCCTCATCCCACCTCCCCCACCCCTCCTCTCCCCATTCCCCAGCCCTCCGTCCCCCACCCAGCCCTCCCCATCCCCTCTGTCCGTCCTCATCCCACCTCCCCCACCCCTCCTCTCCCCATTCCCCAGCCCTCCATCCCCCACCCAGCCCTCCCCATCCCCTCTGTCCGTCCTCATCCCACCTCCCCCACCCCTCCTCTCCCCATTCCCCAGCCCTCCATCCCCCACCCAGCCCTCCCCATCCCCTCTGTCCGTCCTCATCCCACCTCCCCCACCCCTCCTCTCCCCATTCCCCAGCCCTCCATCCCCCACCCAGCCCTCCCCATCCCCTCTGTCCGTCCTCATCCCACCTCCCCCACCCCTCCTCTCCCCATTCCCCAGCCCTCCGTCCCCCACCCAGCCCTCCCCATCCCCTCTGTCCGTCCTCATCCCACCTCCCCCACCCCTCCTCTCCCCATTCCCCAGCCCTCCATCCCCCACCCAGCCCTCCCCCATCCCCTCTGTCCGTCCTCATCCCACCTCCCCCACCCCTCCTCTCCCCATTCCCCAGCCCTCCATCCCCCACCCAGCCCTCCCCATCCCCTCTGTCCGTCCTCATCCCACCTCCCCCACCCCTCCTCTCCCCATTCCCCAGCCCTCCATCCCCCACCCAGCCCTCCCCATCCCCTCTGTCCGTCCTCATCCCACCTCCCCCACCCCTCCTCTCCCCATTCCCCAGCCCTCCGTCCCCCCACCAACCCCTCCCCCATCCCCTCTGTCCGTCCTCATCCCACCTCCCCCACCCCTCCTCTCCCCATTCCCCAGCCCTCCATCCCCCACCCAGCCCTCCCCATCCCCTCTGTCCGTCCTCATCCCACCTCCCCCACCCCTCCTCTCCCCATTCCCCAGCCCTCCGTCCCCCCACCCAGCCCTCCCCATCCCCTCTGTCCGTCCTCATCCCACCTCCCCCACCCCTCCTCTCCCCATTCCCCAGCCCTCCGTCCCCCACCCAGCCCTCCCCATCCCCTCTGTCCGTCCTCATCCCACCTCCCCCACCCCTCCTCTCCCCATTCCCCAGCCCTCCGTCCCCCACCCAGCCCTCCCCATCCCCTCTGTCCGTCCTCATCCCACCTCCCCCACCCCTCCTCTCCCCATTCCCCAGCCCTCCGTCCCCCCACCAACCCCTCCCCCTTCCCCTCTGTCCGTCCTCATCCCACCTCCCCCACCCCTCCTCTCCCCATTCCCCAGCCCTCCGTCCCCCACCCAGCCCTCCCCATCCCCTCTGTCCGTCCTCATCCCACCTCCCCCACCCCTCCTCTCCCCATTCCCCAGCCCTCCGTCCCCCCACCAACCCCTCCCCCTTCCCCTCTGTCCGTCCTCATCCCACCTCCCCCACCCCTCCTCTCCCCATTCCCCAGCCCTCCGTCCCCCCACCAACCACTCCCCCTTCCCCTCTGTCCGTCCTCATCCCACCTCCCCCACCCCTCCTCTCCCCATTCCCCAGCCCTCCATCCCCCACCCAGCCCTCCCCATCCCCTCTGTCCGTCCTCATCCCACCTCCCCCACCCCTCCTCTCCCCATTCCCCAGCCCTCCATCCCCCACCCAGCCCTCCCCATCCCCTCTGTCCGTCCTCATCCCACCTCCCCCACCCCTCCTCTCCCCATTCCCCAGCCCTCCATCCCCCACCCAGCCCTCCCCATCCCCTCTGTCCGTCCTCATCCCACCTCCCCCACCCCTCCTCTCCCCATTCCCCAGCCCTCCGTCCCCCACCCAGCCCTCCCCATCCCCTCTGTCCGTCCTCATCCCACCTCCCCCACCCCTCCTCTCCCCATTCCCCAGCCCTCCGTCCCCCACCCAGCCCTCCCCATCCCCTCTGTCCGTCCTCATCCCACCTCCCCCACCCCTCCTCTCCCCATTCCCCAGCCCTCCGTCCCCCACCCAGCCCTCCCCATCCCCTCTGTCCGTCCTCATCCCACCTCCCCCACCCCTCCTCTCCCCATTCCCCAGCCCTCCATCCCCCACCCAGCCCTCCCCATCCCCTCTGTCCGTCCTCATCCCACCTCCCCCACCCCTCCTCTCCCCATTCCCCAGCCCTCCGTCCCCCCACCAACCCCTCCCCCTTCCCCTCTGTCCGTCCTCATCCCACCTCCCCCACCCCTCCTCTCCCCATTCCCCAGCCCTCCGTCCCCCCACCAACCCCTCCCCCTTCCCCTCTGTCCGTCCTCATCCCACCTCCCCCACCCCTCCTCTCCCCATTCCCCAGCCCTCCATCCCCCACCCAGCCCTCCCCATCCCCTCTGTCCGTCCTCATCCCACCTCCCCCACCCCTCCTCTCCCCATTCCCCAGCCCTCCATCCCCCACCCAGCCCTCCCCATCCCCTCTGTCCGTCCTCATCCCACCTCCCCCACCCCTCCTCTCCCCATTCCCCAGCCCTCCATCCCCCACCCAGCCCTCCCCATCCCCTCTGTCCGTCCTCATCCCACCTCCCCCACCCCTCCTCTCCCCATTCCCCAGCCCTCCGTCCCCCCACCAACCCCTCCCCCTTCCCCTCTGTCCATCCTCATCCCACCTCCCCCACCCCTCCTCTCCCCATTCCCCAGCCCTCCATCCCCCACCCAGCCCTCCCCATCCCCTCTGTCCGTCCTCATCCCACCTCCCCCACCCCTCCTCTCCCCATTCCCCAGCCCTCCATCCCCCACCCAGCCCTCCCCATCCCCTCTGTCCGTCCTCATCCCACCTCCCCCACCCCTCCTCTCCCCATTCCCCAGCCCTCCGTCCCCCCACCAACCCCTCCCCCTTCCCCTCTGTCCATCCTCATCCCACCTCCCCCACCCCTCCTCTCCCCATTCCCCAGCCCTCCCCATCCCCTCTGTCCGTCCTCATCCCACCTCCCCCACCCCTCCTCTCCCCATTCCCCAGCCCTCCATCCCCCACCCAGCCCTCCCCATCCCCTCTGTCCGTCCTCATCCCACCTCCCCCACCCCTCCTCTCCCCATTCCCCAGCCCTCCGTCCCCCACCCAGCCCTCCCCATCCCCTCTGTCCGTCCTCATCCCACCTCCCCCACCCCTCCTCTCCCCATTCCCCAGCCCTCCGTCCCCCACCCAGCCCTCCCCATCCCCTCTGTCCGTCCTCATCCCACCTCCCCCACCCCTCCTCTCCCCATTCCCCAGCCCTCCGTCCCCCCACCAACCCCTCCCCCATCCCCTCTGTCCGTCCTCATCCCACCTCCCCCACCCCTCCTCTCCCCATTCCCCAGCCCTCCGTCCCCCCACCAACCCCTCCCCCTTCCCCTCTGTCCATCCTCATCCCACCTCCCCCACCCCTCCTCTCCCCATTCCCCAGCCCTCCGTCCCCCACCCAGCCCTCCCCATCCCCTCTGTCCGTCCTCATCCCACCTCCCCCACCCCTCCTCTCCCCATTCCCCAGCCCTCCATCCCCCACCCAGCCCTCCCCATCCCCTCTGTCCGTCCTCATCCCACCTCCCCCACCCCTCCTCTCCCCATTCCCCAGCCCTCCGTCCCCCCACCAACCCCTCCCCCTTCCCCTCTGTCCGTCCTCATCCCACCTCCCCCACCCCTCCTCTCCCCATTCCCCAGCCCTCCATCCCCCACCCAGCCCTCCCCATCCCCTCTGTCCGTCCTCATCCCACCTCCCCCACCCCTCCTCTCCCCATTCCCCAGCCCTCCATCCCCCACCCAGCCCTCCCCATCCCCTCTGTCCGTCCTCATCCCACCTCCCCCACCCCTCCTCTCCCCATTCCCCAGCCCTCCATCCCCCACCCAGCCCTCCCCATCCCCTCTGTCCGTCCTCATCCCACCTCCCCCACCGCTCCTCTCCCCATTCCCCAGCCCTCCGTCCCCCACCCAGCCCTCCCCATCCCCTCTGTCCGTCCTCATCCCACCTCCCCCACCCCTCCTCTCCCCATTCCCCAGCCCTCCATCCCCCACCCAGCCCTCCCCATCCCCTCTGTCCGTCCTCATCCCACCTCCCCCACCCCTCCTCTCCCCATTCCCCAGCCCTCCATCCCCCACCCAGCCCTCCCCATCCCCTCTGTCCGTCCTCATCCCACCTCCCCCACCCCTCCTCTCCCCATTCCCCAGCCCTCCATCCCCCACCCAGCCCTCCCCATCCCCTCTGTCCGTCCTCATCCCACCTCCCCCACCCCTCCTCTCCCCATTCCCCAGCCCTCCGTCCCCCACCCAGCCCTCCCCATCCCCTCTGTCCGTCCTCATCCCACCTCCCCCACCCCTCCTCTCCCCATTCCCCAGCCCTCCGTCCCCCACCCAGCCCTCCCCATCCCCTCTGTCCGTCCTCATCCCACCTCTCCCACCCCTCCTCTCCCCATTCCCCAGCCCTCCATCCCCCACCCAGCCCTCCCCATCCCCTCTGTCCGTCCTCATCCCACCTCCCCCACCCCTCCTCTCCCCATTCCCCAGCCCTCCATCCCCCACCCAGCCCTCCCCATCCCCTCTGTCCGTCCTCATCCCACCTCCCCCACCCCTCCTCTCCCCATTCCCCAGCCCTCCGTCCCCCACCCAGCCCTCCCCATCCCCTCTGTCCGTCCTCATCCCACCTCCCCCACCCCTCCTCTCCCCATTCCCCAGCCCTCCGTCCCCCCACCAACCCCTCCCCCATCCCCTCTGTCCGTCCTCATCCCACCTCCCCCACCCCTCCTCTCCCCATTCCCCAGCCCTCCATCCCCCACCCAGCCCTCCCCATCCCCTCTGTCCGTCCTCATCCCACCTCCCCCACCCCTCCTCTCCCCATTCCCCAGCCCTCCGTCCCCCCACCAACCCCTCCCCCTTCCCCTCTGTCCATCCTCATCCCACCTCCCCCACCCCTCCTCTCCCCATTCCCCAGCCCTCCATCCCCCACCCAGCCCTCCCCATCCCCTCTGTCCGTCCTCATCCCACCTCCCCCACCCCTCCTCTCCCCATTCCCCAGCCCTCCATCCCCCACCCAGCCCTCCCCATCCCCTCTGTCCGTCCTCATCCCACCTCCCCCACCCCTCCTCTCCCCATTCCCCAGCCCTCCGTCCCCCCACCCAGCCCTCCCCATCCCCTCTGTCCGTCCTCATCCCACCTCCCCCACCCCTCCTCTCCCCATTCCCCAGCCCTCCGTCCCCCCACCAACCCCTCCCCCATCCCCTCTGTCCGTCCTCATCCCACCTCCCCCACCCCTCCTCTCCCCATTCCCCAGCCCTCCGTCCCCCACCCAGCCCTCCCCATCCCCTCTGTCCGTCCTCATCCCACCTCCCCCACCCCTCCTCTCCCCATTCCCCAGCCCTCCATCCCCCACCCAGCCCTCCCCATCCCCTCTGTCCGTCCTCATCCCACCTCCCCCACCCCTCCTCTCCCCATTCCCCAGCCCTCCATCCCCCACCCAGCCCTCCCCATCCCCTCTGTCCGTCCTCATCCCACCTCCCCCACCCCTCCTCTCCCCATTCCCCAGCCCTCCGTCCCCCCACCAACCCCTCCCCCTTCCCCTCTGTCCATCCTCATCCCACCTCCCCCACCCCTCCTCTCCCCATTCCCCAGCCCTCCCCATCCCCTCTGTCCGTCCTCATCCCACCTCCCCCACCCCTCCTCTCCCCATTCCCCAGCCCTCCGTCCCCCACCCAGCCCTCCCCATCCCCTCTGTCCGTCCTCATCCCACCTCCCCCACCCCTCCTCTCCCCATTCCCCAGCCCTCCGTCCCCCCACCAACCCCTCCCCCTTCCCCTCTGTCCATCCTCATCCCACCTCCCCCACCCCTCCTCTCCCCATTCCCCAGCCCTCCATCCCCCACCCAGCCCTCCCCATCCCCTCTGTCCGTCCTCATCCCACCTCCCCCACCCCTCCTCTCCCCATTCCCCAGCCCTCCGTCCCCCCACCAACCCCTCCCCCTTCCCCTCTGTCTGTCCTCATCCCACCTCCCCCACCCCTCCTCTCCCCATTCCCCAGCCCTCCGTCCCCCACCCAGCCCTCCCCATCCCCTCTGTCCGTCCTCATCCCACCTCCCCCACCCCTCCTCTCCCCATTCCCCAGCCCTCCGTCCCCCACCCAGCCCTCCCCATCCCCTCTGTCCGTCCTCATCCCACCTCCCCCACCCCTCCTCTCCCCATTCCCCAGCCCTCCATCCCCCACCCAGCCCTCCCCATCCCCTCTGTCCGTCCTCATCCCACCTCCCCCACCCCTCCTCTCCCCATTCCCCAGCCCTCCGTCCCCCACCCAGCCCTCCCCATCCCCTCTGTCCGTCCTCATCCCACCTCCCCCACCCCTCCTCTCCCCATTCCCCAGCCCTCCGTCCCCCACCCAGCCCTCCCCATCCCCTCTGTCCGTCCTCATCCCACCTCCCCCACCCCTCCTCTCCCCATTCCCCAGCCCTCCGTCCCCCACCCAGCCCTCCCCATCCCCTCTGTCCGTCCTCATCCCACCTCCCCCACCCCTCCTCTCCCCATTCCCCAGCCCTCCGTCCCCCCACCCAGCCCTCCCCATCCCCTCTGTCCGTCCTCATCCCACCTCCCCCACCCCTCCTCTCCCCATTCCCCAGCCCTCCGTCCCCCACCCAGCCCTCCCCATCCCCTCTGTCCGTCCTCATCCCACCTCCCCCACCCCTCCTCTCCCCATTCCCCAGCCCTCCGTCCCCCCACCAACCCCTCCCCCATCCCCTCTGTCCGTCCTCATCCCACCTCCCCCACCCCTCCTCTCCCCATTCCCCAGCCCTCCATCCCCCACCCAGCCCTCCCCATCCCCTCTGTCCGTCCTCATCCCACCTCCCCCACCCCTCCTCTCCCCATTCCCCAGCCCTCCGTCCCCCCACCAACCCCTCCCCCTTCCCCTCTGTCCATCCTCATCCCACCTCCCCCACCCCTCCTCTCCCCATTCCCCAGCCCTCCCCATCCCCTCTGTCCGTCCTCAACCCACCTCCCCCACCCCTCCTCTCCCCATTCCCCAGCCCTCCGTCCCCCCACCCAGCCCTCCCCCATCCCCTGTCCATCCTCATCCCACCTCCCATCCTTCCATCCCCACTCCTGCGCCCACACATGGATCCCTCCCTCCATCCACCCCCCTCCATCCCTCTGCCCCCCCCATGCCCCACTCATCTGTTCCTGCACCCATCGGCCCATCCCCACTCCTCCATCCACCCCATCCCCGGTATCCCTTCCCCATACGCACCCCTCCATCCCCCATCCCCCCATATCCCCCCCATCCCCACCCCTCCGTCCACCCACCTCCATCCCAATGTCCCTCCCATGCCTCACCCATCTGTTCCTGAACCCATCAATCCATCCTCTGTCCCCCCTTCATCCCGCCCATCCTCTCCATACCCCCATACACACACCTCCATCCATCCATCCATCCATCTGTCCCTCCCCACACCCACCCCTCCATCCCCGTCCCCCCATACACACACCTCCATCCATCCATCCCTCCCCACACCCACCCCTCCATCCCCGTCCCCCCATATCCCTCCCCCATAGACACCCCTCCATCCCCCCATATCCCTCCCCCTTCCCCTCCCCTCCATCCACCCCCTTCCATCCATCTATCGTCCCCACGCCCCATCCATTTGTTCCTGCACCCATCAACCCATCCCTCTGTCCCCCTCCCTTCCCCCCATACCCCCCGCCACACACCTCCATCCATCCATCCCCACACCCACCCCTCAATCCTCCCATCCCCCGTCCCCCCATATCCCTCCCCCATACACACCCCTCCATCTCCCCAATCCCCCATATCCCTCCCCCCATATGCACCCCTCCATCCACCCATATCCCTCCCCCCATACGCACCTCCATCCATCCATCCCCATACCCACCCCTCCATCTCCCAATACCTGTCCCCCCATGTCACCCACCCCTCCAACCCCCCATCCCCCCATATCCCTCCCCCCATCCCCAACCCTCCATGCACCCCCATATCCCTCCCCCCATCCACCCCCCTCCATCCATCCACCCATCCAGACAACCGAGGGCTTGGCTCAGATCAGCTGGTCTAGGCTGGGGTTTCCATCTAACTCTCGTCCCTCCCTGCCCCTCCTGCAGGTGCTCCCCAGATCCCAGCCTGCCCCCGGGCCCCCACCCCACGATGCTGCATCTCCAAGTCGCCAGCCCCACCCTGGCCCTGCTCAGCCTCTTGGTGCTGCTGGTGGCTCTGGGCTCTGACCACTGGCTGCTGTTAAAGGAAAACCAGATCGTGATGCATTCGGGCCTGTGGAAGCTCTGCATGAATCTGGGGTGTCTGATACCTTTGCATGTACCAGGTAAGGGCAGCCCGGCTCTGCCAGGGATCCCACTGCTCCCACCAGCCACCTCCAGGACTCCCGGGTTGTAACCCCAGCTCTGGGAGGGGAGTGGGGTCTATGGGTTAGAGCAGGGCTGGGGGTGGCTGGGAGCCAGGACTCCTGGGTTCTGCGGTAGTTTGTTGCCATGTTCGTCTCCATTTCAGCCCTGGTCTCTCTTGTCTCCTCAGATCTCATTAATGCCAGCAGGGCTTGCCTGATCCTGGCCGTGATCGCCGGGTTGCTCTCCTGCTTGGCTCTCCTCGCCTCGTTCTTCTGCTCCCACCTCGGCTCCGTGTCCCTGACCCTGGTCTCCGCCGTGGGCAGCTTCAGCGCCGGTAGCACCCCCTCGGGCCCCCTTCCCCCAGCGACTCCTACGGATAACGTGGTCCCTCCCACACCAGGGACCTGGCTGTCACATTGGGGGCTCTCCCCAGCCCAGAGAGGGCAGTGTTTCCACCTGCCCTATAACCCCGGGTGCCTTAAAATGTTCTGCTCACAGCCCGGGCCCCCCCAGCCAGCGGGCAAGGCTGTGTCCCCCGAGAATCCCTGGGCCGCGCCGCCCGGGGTCACCCCCAGCAGCCTGCCCACAGCCCCACGTCCTGGTCCCCACAGCCTTGGGTCCTCCTTGCTGGTGGGAGGTTTGAAGCCTGTTCTGGGGCCCGGGTACAAAGGCAAATTCGCATCCTCGTGGGCTAAGATTTACGCTACGCACTCGGGGCCCGGGAGATTTCTTAGCCAGCTGCCTCTCCCCAGCCGCTGCTAGGGTGACCAGATGTCCCGATTTTATAGGGACAGTCCCAATTTGGGGTCTTTTTCTTACATAGGCTCCTATTACCCCCCACCCCCGTCCCCATTTTTCACACTTGCTGTCTGGTCACCCTAGCCGCGGTGGGCTTTCTCTCCGTCCCGACCGGCCGCAGATGACCAAGGGGCTGGTTTCCTTTGCCGCCCCAGATCTTTGCCTCACCAGGTTTCTCAGCTAGATCCAATGCCCGGGGACTTCGGCCCCCTTGGACTCTCGGCTGGCCCCCTTGCGTGGTGCCGATCGTCCCTGCCTCACTGCTTCGACGCCCCGTGCTCCTTCCCTGCCGGCGGCCGCCCCGATCGCTCCGGAATCGGCGCAGCCTTGTTTGAGCGCGTCGGAGGCCGGGAGGTGGCTGCCTTTCCGCCCGCCGGGGAGAAAACCCAGTTTCTCCCCCTTCATCTGGTCACGTAACGCCCAATGTGACCGAGTGGCCGGAGCTGCCCCCGTGGGGTTCACACCCACACGCCCCCACGCCCCGTCGCCAGCCTCTCCGGACCCGACCGCGCTCCGGCCGCGGTGACCGGCTGACTCCGCGCTGTTCCCTTTGGCCCCAGGTCTCTGTGCCACCGTCGCCATGGCCGTGTTCACATCCCAGAGCACGAAGACCATAATGATCACCTCGGCTCAGGTCAGCTTCGGGTGGTCCTTCTACGTCGGCTGGGCCGCCTGCCCACTCTCCCTCCTAGCCAGTGAGTGCAGCCGAGTGTGTGGGGGGAGGGGTATTGAAATGCAGCCACCTCTGGGGTGGGGCCGCGGGGACTGTTCATACGGGGACCCCTCACCCAGCACTGAGATGCAGCCGCCTCTGGGATGGGGCCACGGGGACTGTTTATACGGGGACCCCTCACCCAGCACTGAGATGCAGCCACCTCTGGGGTGGGGCCATGGGGACCATTTATACGGGGACCCCTCACCCAGCACTGAGTTGCAGCCACATCTGGGGTGGGGCCGTGGGGACTGTTTATACGGGCACCCCTCACCCAGCACTGAGATGCAGCCACCTCTGGGGTGGGGCCGCGGGGACTGTTTATACGGGGACCCCTCACCCAGCACTGAGATGCAGCCGCCTCTGGGGTGGGGCCGCGGGGACTGTTTATACGGGCACCCCTCACCCAGCACTGAGATGCAGCCGCCTCTGGGGTGGGGCCGCGGGGTAGCAGCCGCACAGTGACGCAGCATGGGGCTGGCTCGCCCGGCGCTGAGACGTCCCCGTGGGTCCCATCACTGCCCTGAGTCTGGTTTTCTCCTCTCCTCCCAGGTGTGGTGACACATTGTTCCCAAGGATCCTCGTCGCGCTGAGTGTGGGGCCCGCACTGCCCCCCGGGGGACTAAGCCGGGGGCCGGACGGAGCCTGCAGCCTCGCCGGGCCGATTCCCCCGTCCGCCCTGTGTGTGCGTCCGCCCTGTCCCTGAGGGTTCCCACAGACCCGTGATTCCCCCCCACGACAGAGTCCCCCCCTTTCTGTTCCCTTCCTTTCCCCATAGCCGCTGATAGACCCACTTGTTCCTTGGAGATTAAAGGGCCTGTTCTCAGAGCCTCCTGTCTGGTGACTTATTCCCCCTCAGAGACTGGGAGGGGAGTGGGGTCTAGTGGGTTAGAGGATGGGGGGCTGGGACCAGGACTCCTGGGTTCTATCACCCGCCCTGGGAGGGGAGTGGGGTCTAGTGGGTTACACCTGCAGACGGGGCTGGAGGTAAGCAGGACTCCTGGGTTCTTTCCCCGGCTCTGGGAGGGGAGTGGAGTGGAGTCTAGTGGGTTAGAGGAGGGGGGGCTGGGAGCCAGGACTCCTGGGTTCTATCCCCCGCTCTGGGAGGGGAGTGGAGTGGAGTCTAGTGGGTTAGAGGAGGGGGGCTGGGAGCCAGGACTCCTGGGTTCTCTCCCTGGCTCTGGGACGGGAGTGGGGTCTAGTGGTCAGAACGGGGCGGGGAGCCCAGGACTCCTGGGTTCTCTCTCTCGCTGGGCTCTCTTGCTAAGCAGGGTTGGGGCTGGGCTGGGAGGCCCCCCTGGAGAGCAGAGGAGAAAGATCTGCCACCGCCTGGAAGGTCTTCTCCTCTCAAGGGCCAAGCTCGGAACAGGCGTGTCCGATTTAAGGGCCAGCGAAGACACTGAGGAATTTCTGTCCCTGTTGGAAAGACTCGGGGACATTCATTGACGGCCGGCGGGGAGAAGCTGCCCCCTCCCCGCCAGTGCTCCCGGCTGACTGCGGGGCATTCGGCGACGCTTTCAATTGTGGAAAGCTTAAAGAAAGTGTCTTGCAAAGATTGGCCATTCCTGTCGAGCCCGAGAGGCTGAAGGCGGTCGGATCACGTGCCCTGCCTGGAGACGGGGCAGGAACGGCGGGCGGACCTGAAACTTTGGAGTCGCGGGGCAAAGGCTTCCGAGCGTTTTGTTGAAGGGATGTGTGGAGCGGCTTCTCTGTAACCGGTGGGGTGGGGGGTGGGGGTCAGGAGCACAGCGTGGGGCTGGCTGGTGAATCTAACGACCGCGGTAACCACCGGTTTGGGGAAAATCTGCTCCCCCTTTTCGCAGCCTGCCCTGCCCTTGGCCTTTCCCGTGTGGGCCACTGTCACGGCGTCCCCGGGCGATGCTCTGGGACTGCTCCCCACGAAGCCAGGGAGGACTCTGGGGAAGTCTCCTCTCGGGGAGCAGCCTGTCTGCAGGACACACAGCTCACCCGGCTCCACCTTCCTGGGTCTGACCTCGGAGCATTCAGCATCCTCTGCCCCTCCATGCGCTTCCCACAGCGAGTCCGCCCAGGCGGGGGCCCCCAACTCCGCAGTCAGACGTGACTCTCAGCCAGCCAGGAAAACAGAAGGTTTATTAGGTGACAGGAACATGGTCTAACACAGAGCTTGCAGGTGCAGAGAACAGGACCCCCTCAGCCGGGTCCATTTTGGGGGGCAGTGAGCCAGACAACCCCGTCTGCACTTCACTCCATGTCCCAGCCAGCCCCAAACTGAAACTCCCTCCAGCTCCTCCTCCTCTGGGCTTTGTCCCTTTCCCGGACCAGGAGGTCACCTGAAAAAAAAGGTTTTCTCTCCCCCCACCCCACTCTCCTGCTGGTAATAGCTCATCTTAAGTGATCACTCTCCTTACAATGTATATTTTTTCATGTATATATAAAATCTCCTCACTGTACTTTCCACTTTATGCATCTGATGAAGTGAGCTGTAGCTTATGCTCAAATAAATTGGTTAGTCTCTAAGGTGCCACAAGTCCTCCTTTTCTTTTGCGAATACGGACTAACACGGCTGTTACTCTGAAACCTGATTCCTTTGTTCTCCAACCCTTTTGCTCTCACCTTGCAGGGGGGGAAGGGCCCAGGCCATCAGGTGCCAGGAAACAGGGTGTCGGCCACTGTCTGTGTCCAGACCCCTGTACACACCTGCCCTCTAGGGCTCTGCAATGATCATACACCCTACCCCACCCCCTAGATACTTAAGAACTGCCTAGGGGAAACTGAGGCACCCCCACACTATTCAGAGGAAACATTAAGAACAGTCCCACTTCATCACAGCCACCCTGGGCAGCCCGGGGCACAGTGGCAGGGATAGCTCAGTGGTTTGAGCATTGGCCTGCTAAACCTAGGGTTGTGAATTCAATCCTTGAGGGGGCCATTTAGGGATCTGGGGGAAAATTGGGGATTGGTCCTGCTTTGAGCAGGGGGTTGAACTAGATACCTCCAGAGGTCCCTTCCAGCCCTGGTATTCTATGATTTCAGCAGAGTCCCCTGGACAGTCCGGCATGCACGGGGAACCCAAGGGTCCGTCTGGCCCCACAGCCCTGTCCAACCAGCCGCAAACACACCCACCCCGCCGTCCCCCCTCCCTCCATCCATCCACCCCCTGGGCTGGGCTGGGGTCTCCCCAGGCTCCGTGCTGGGGTCCCGGGGGGAAGGTTCCATGGCAGTTGATGACCCAGAGAGGCTGGTGTCTGGGTAAGGGCCACTCCCCGACCCCTCCATCCACCCCCCTCCACCCACCACCCCCAGATGTGTCTGTCTATCCTGCTCTGGGCCGGGATTTCCGTCTGACTCTCATCCCCCCCTTTCCCCACCCCAGATGCTCCCCGGACCCTGCGCTGGCCCACAATGCTGCCGCTCCAGGTCCCCAGCACAGCCCTGGCCCTGCTCAGCCTCCTGCTCCTGGTGGTGGCCCTGAGCTCCGACCACTGGCTGGAGGCGAGACGAAACGGCGTCTTTGTCCACTCGGGGCTCTGGAAGATCTGTGTGAATTCAGTGTGCGGCATGCCTTCGAAACTGCCAGGTGAGGGCAGCCGGCACCGGCAACCCACCGCTGCCCCCAGCCAGCTCCAGGGGGGCGGGGAGCCAGGACTCCTGGGTTCTATCCCTGGCTCGGGGAGGGGCATGGGGGTCTAGTGGTTAGCACGAGGGGTGGGGGCTGGGAGCCAGGAGTCCTGGATTCTGAGGGGCATGGGGTCTAGTGGTTAGAGCAGTGGGGGCTGAGAGCCAGGACTCCTGGGTTCTGGCTCTGGGAAGGGAGGGGGTCTAGTGGTTAGAGCAGCACGGGTAGGACTCCTGGGTTCTATTTTAGTTTACTGCAGGGTTATTCTCCATTTACCCCCGGTCTCTCTGGTTCCTCAGATTACATCGAGGCCACCAAGATGTTCTTGATGTTGGGCCTCCTTGCGGGGCTGCTCTCAGCCTTCTCCCTCCTCACCTTGCTCAGAGGCTCCAGCTTTGACACCGTGTCCCCCTTCATGGTCTCTGCCATGGGCAGCTTCAGCGCAGGTATCTCCCCTCTCCCCCTGCAGAGACCCTGCTCTGGGCTCTGGCAGCCCTCCCTGTGGTGGGATGGGGCAGGGGCCCTGGGACTTGCCTGGGGGGTGCTAAGAGGCGTCTGTGCTGTGTTCCCTTTGGCCGTAGGTTTCTGCATCCTGATTGCACTGACCGTGTTCACCAGCGAGTTTGCTGAAGTCATAAAGGTCACCTGGCTCCATTCCTCCTTTGGCTGGTCCTGGGGCCTTGGTTGGGCCTCCATCCCCCTCTTCCTGCTGACCGGTGAGCGTACCGGAAGGGAAATTCAAAATGCAGCCACCTCTGGGGTGAGGCTGGTTTACACATGGAGATGGCTCACCCAGCGCTGAGTTGCAGCCACCTCTGGGGCAGGGCAGCTGGGGAACGGCTGCAGACAACGTCGCACCGGGACGGCTCGCCCGGCGCTGAGATGCAGCCACCTCTGGGGCGGGGCAGCTGGGGAACGGCTGCAGACAACGTCGCACCGGGACGGCTCGCCCGGCGCTGAGATGCAGCCACCTTTGGGGAGGGGCAGCTGCAGAGGTGCTGGAACT
Source organism: Natator depressus (assembly GCF_965152275.1). Lineage (NCBI taxonomy): Eukaryota > Metazoa > Chordata > Testudines > Cheloniidae > Natator > Natator depressus. The sequence goes on from NC_134257.1 coordinate 17,762,299, forward strand.
AATGGTGGTTTCCATCATATACAGAATTTATGTAAATGGCTCTTGGCACCCCTACTATGCAGCTTGTTCCTGGACAGCTGGAGATCAGCCCACACACAACGCTGCATGGCGACAGCTTGCCCGGCACTGAGATGCAGCCACCTCTGGGGCGGGCAGCTGGGGAACAGCCACACATAACGCCACACAAGGACAGCTCGCCTGGTGCTGGTGCAGCCAGCGCTGGGGCGGGGCAGCTGGTTTCTAGTGGATGCTGATCCCGTCAGTCCCATTGCTGCCGTAAGCTCATTTTTCAAATCTTCCCTCAGGTGGGGTAACGTTGCTGGCCCAGGAATCCAACTCCATCTGAGCGTGGGGCCTGAGCTGCCCCCTGGGGACGGCGCCGGGAGCCGCCGGGGCCAGGTGGAGCCTGCAGTGTTGTGAGGAAGATTCCCCAGCACCCCAGAGCAGGGGTGTGTGTCCCTGCTGCCCCCTGCTGGAGAGGCTGAGCCCTGCGCTGTGTGTGTGTGTGTGTGTGTGTGTGTGTCCCTGCTGCCCCCTGCTGGAAGGGCTGAGCCCTGCGCTCTGTGTGTGTGTGTGTGTGTGTGTGTGTGTGTGTGTCCGGGTCCCTGCTGCCCCCTGCTGGAGGGGCTGAGCCCTGCGCTGTGTGTGTGTGTGTGTCCATGTCCGTGTCCCTGCTGCCCCCTGCTGGAGGGGCTGAGCCCTGCGCTCTGTATGTGTGTGTGTGTGTGTGTGTGTGTGTGTGTCCGGGTCCCTGCTGCCCCCTGCTGGAGGGGCTGAGCCCTGCGCTCTGTGTGTGTGTGTGTGTGTGTCCAGGTCCCTGCTGCCCCCTGCTGGAGGGGCTGAGCCCTTCTGTGTGTGTGTGTGTTTGTGTGTGTGTATATGTGTGTGTGTCCCTCCTTGATGCCCCCTGCTGGAGGGGACGGGCCCTGCTCTGTGTATGTGTGTGTGTGTGTGTGTGTCTCTCTCTCTCTCTCTCAACCAGGCAGCGCCTCCTCCCTCAACCTCTACTGCTCTGGCTGTGACACCCCCCCACATCCCTGCCCCATCCTTTGGGGCCCCGCAAACATTTTTTGTACAAACATTAAAGAATCCGTCCCCAAAGCATCATGTCTGGTGATTTATTCCAGTCTTTCTTATGTTTTGAAAGGGGGTCCGGACTCCTGGGTTCCCTTGTTGGATCATATTAAAGAAGTTCTGTATTAAAATCACAAATGAGTTTGATTCCCCATAGTTTAAATTCCAGGGTATTACTAATGAAGAGGTCTCTTGGGTTTTAGTGCTGTTTCTCTCCCTCCATGTGTGAAAATTGCAAGCTGCTAATTGTGTTAGTACGTTCTAAGACAGAGTCTGTTCTCAACGCAATCCTTTGTAACAGCAACTACCCACACAGAGAGAGACTCAAAGCAACACCCTGTAACAACAGAAACGGCACCCAGAGACTCCTCGCCCTTTTGTTGTAGTCATCTCGCTTTGTTAACAATTGTGATTAAAATAGAGACAGAGGATGTATGTGGATGGATGCTTGGTGTGGATAATAACTGAATGATCAGGGAGGTGCCAGCCTAAGAATCCAGTGTCCATCGGCTGAAGAAGGCGTCAAGTGGAAATAACCACAGGACCCCCGGAGGGCAGACTGGAATCCACCCAACAGCCTCAAGAATGGGAGAACCAAAGAACAAGGTAACATCTTGGAGCCGTCAGGAATGTGCTATCTGCTGATTGATCCAGCAACAGCATGATGAAGCAATTCCCATAGACTGGCACAGGAAGAAATTCCTATAAAAATGGACTCTAGAAAGTGAGAACTTTGGGGTCTGATTCTGCAAACCAACTTTCAGGAGCATCAGATGAGCATCTGACAAGGCCCTGCTCCCTCCTCATGTCCAGGCCACCTGGCCAGTGGCTTGGCATGAGCAACTCTAAGGCTGGTAACTATGATAACAACCTTGCAGAACCTGTGTGTGTTTGTGTGTGTGTTTGTATGAATGAATGTGTGAATAAATATGAGATTGAATGGAATATTATAGCTGTAACTAACTGCTTACTAGGATTCTTTCTGTATTCACAATAAATGTGGCATTTTGCCTTTTTCCCTTTAACAAGATCCTGCTGGTTTTTATTTTATTGGTATAACACCCTCCCTGGCTTTGGGAGGGCAATGGGGTCTAGCAGTTAGAGTAGGTGGGGCTGGAAGCCAGGACTCCTGGGTTCTCTCTCTGGCTGTGGGAGAGGAGTGGGGTCTAGTGGTTAGAGTGGGGAGAGGGGCTGGGAGCCAGGACTCTGGACTCTCTCCCATAGCTGGTTCTCTTGCTGGGCTGGTTAGTACTTGTGGGCGCCTGGGTGTACTCCCAGCTCTGCCACTGACTTCCTGGGTGATCTTGGGCAAGTCACTTTGCCACTCTGTGCCTCGGTTTCCCCTGCTTTACTGTGAGGATAATAGCCCTGTCCTGCCTGCCCTGATCATGCCGTTAGAAGCTCGTGGCGTGCTCGGGGATCTGCTGAGGGACAGCCCTGCCGGAGAGCGAGGGGGGGTTGTTCGTCTTGTAGCTTCATTATTCTTCCTGGCCACCAGCCCTGGACCAGCCGGGGGAGTCAGAGTGACTCCGCTGGCCTGAAGGAGCCCTCTCCTGCCCCCTATTGACGAGCGGGGGGGAAACAGCTCAGGGTCAGGCTATATTTGCATAGACACGCCCGCTTTTCCAGAGTGCTCAATTTGGCCTGTTTGGGGCTAAAATCCACCTGGGTCTTGGTTGCCGACTGTTGCTTTATTGTCTAACTCAATGGGGCAGCACAACGGGGCGTAATGCTCCAACGAAGGGGGGTCACCGTAACTTTAAACTGTCTGGCTGAGCAATGGGTAGTGGCACCAAGACGGCTGGTAACTAGGGTGTACTGGCATAGGTTGGACCTCTGTTAGCCGATGGCCAGGGATGTTTGGTGAGGTGCCAGCTATGCCCGTTTATACCATCCGTGACTTTAACCGCTAGGACGCACTGTCCCTTCGCGGCGGGCAGCCCGGGCTAGGCTGACGGATGCCCCAAGGTCCTAACCACCCGTGACTTTAACTGCTAGAGCTCAGAGCTCCTTCGTAGCGGGCAGTCAACACTGACTGACAGGTGCCCCAATGGCAGCACTAAGAGCCTCTCCACACCCGTGACTTTAACTGCTAGAGCTCAGAGCTCCTTCGCAGCGGGCAGTCAGGATTGACTGACAGGCGCCCCAAGAGTTTGCCCCGTGGAGGCGGCACAACTCAACGCTAGGCTCTTAGTACTCTCACCTAATGGCCAGGCTTTATAGCCAAAACGGCTGAGGTTCTTTAATTGCGTTGGCTGCTTTACAGTAAACCAGAGAAACAAGTCAGGCTTATGCACAAATGGTTACCAAAATTTATTAAACTAGATTCTAATCATGTGGTTACAAAATTGCTAGTGCCTACTTATTTAAGTGTAGAGATGTTACACACACAAACAAGTTACAAAACTGAAGCCACAATCCCAAAGAAAGAAAACAAAGTATAGAGCTCTATTTCACAATATGTGTACACTAAAGATAGGAGATCAGGTGTGGGTGCTTCTTACCCTCCTTGCATCTCTCGATTCCAGCGGTGCCAAGCCAGGATCGGTCACTCAATTCCGCGGAAAGACGAATAAGGGACAAGGCTTAGGGACCCTCTTAGCTGCAGAAGCCTTGGGAGGCTGTCACTTATCTGACCAGCAGATAGATAGTGAAAAGCACTCAAAAATCATGGTGCTGTAGGTCCCCTACTTATACCTCTGTACTCCTTTAGTCTCTTTCTCCTTTCTATGCTAAATTGGGGCTGGTCTGTCGGGGTGACGCCAGCTCTCGCAAAAGTAGTTCACACTTGCAAGGGAGAAACAATAAGTTTCGACTACTGGACACTTCTTTTATCAGGGTAAATATTTTCCCACCTAGGATGTTGGGGTGTGTGCATCATGCTGTTTAGTAGGGGCTAAGAGCCATGTCTGTCACAGCGCCTCTGCCTGCTGTGAGCCCAATCGTTGTATACGTTCCCAGAGGCACATTGTAGCAGCACACCTGTGCTTCTCACAGCTTCAAAGGCTGTGCTGGAGTGCCCTGGTGTTTTGGCTCCCGTGTGTTTCCAGCAATGCTGGTCTGAGGGGGGGGCTGGCTGTCTGGCTACAAGCTGGTCTCTCCACATGGCGTAGCGGGGGGAGCCAGTAGGATACACCTGAAAGTCCTTATTTCTTGGTGGCGATTGGATGAGCAGGTCTGTGGTGCCGAGCCTAAGGTGTGGCGCGTGGATGCCAGGGTGGTGAAAGACATGGCAGAGGATGCTCTCGCACAGGGGAGGTTTCCCGCTCCCTGGGGAAATTGCTATGAATGGGGTGACCCCTTGTAAGCTCCCCCCTGAATTCTGGGGGGAACCGATTTGACCATTGGGAGCCCTTTAAGGTACATAGTTTTTCCGACATATAGATATAAATTGACACCATTCGTTCAGGGAATAAACTTAATACTGCACTCCGGGTGTGTTCGTTAATCCTCCCCAAATTTGGTATACTGCCACCTGGGGCCGAGATCCTACTGCTCCGAGGATCAGGGCCAGATTAACCGTTTGTGGGCTCTGGCGCCCGGACTATGGTCCCACCCCCTGACTCTGCCCATGCTCCGCCCTGAGGGCCTGCCCCGGCTCAGCCTCTTCCCCTCGAGGCCCCACCCGCCCCGCGCACAGGGCGAAGGGGGCACAAAACCGATAACTAACAAGCAAACAAGAAATCCCAACAAACTAGCAAGCCATACCTCCAACGGATTAAACCTTGTTTGGAGCAGGTCTAGGAAACCCCAGGGTTGAAATCATCAATTGTCCTTGGTTTACACCTTCGTTTGCCTATAAAATAAGTGATAGGATTTAGTCAGGTGTTTTCTTGAGTCTCTGGAGCCTAGATTGAAACACAAGTGGGTTAAAGAGAAAAATTTTAACACATGCTGTGTTTTTTTAGGAAATATAAAGGGAAAATTGCAAGAGATAAGAACATAAGAACAGCTCTACCTGGTCAGAGCAAAGGTCCATCTAGCCCAGTGTCCTGTCTTCTGACGGTGGCCAATGCCAGGTGCCCCAGAGGGAGTGAGCAGAATAGGGAATCATCAAATGATCCATCCCCTGCCGCCCATTCCCAGCTGTCAAGGGACACCTGGCTAACAGCCACTGATGAACCTATCCTCCATGAATTTATCCAGTTCTTTTTTTAACCCTGTTATAGTCCTGGCCTTCACAACATCCTCTGGCAAGGAGTTCCACAGGTTGACTGTGCATTGAGTGAATGCTTCCTTTTGTTTGATTTAAACCTGCTGCCTGTTAATTTCATTTGGTGCCCCCTAGTTCTTGTGTTATGAAGTGACAAGGGATCAGTGACCAGATAAGTGAACATTGTATTTTGATGTATTAGGACCTATAACAACAACCATGATTTATGTCAGGGGTAGTCAATAAGTGACCACGGGCCAAATCCGGACCACCAGACGCTTTGGAACGGACCCCCAAAATCTTTTAATTTACTTATCATGATTCTTGTTATTTTTCTTTTATTATTTTCCCCGGCGTCTGGACCTTGACTATACCTTGACCAAGAAATGTGGATCTTGACTACCCCGGCTTTGTGCTGTGGGTAGCAAAGGCGGTTGGCTTCAGTACCCTGGTAGAAGAATAATTCCCGGGTAAAGCAGAAAAATTATATCCTGCCGCCTTCCTTTACCCTGCTGGGTAAATGCATAATCACAGCTAACATGAGGCCTGGTTTTGGAATGATGATGCACGGCAGCCGAGTAGTTAAAGGAGGACTATGTACATTCATAGCTGAAAACGTGAACCCACCTAGTTTTAGGGCCAGAATGTGGCTAATACAGACATGCACGTAAAAAACAATATAAATCCTGTGTTTGAATTTCACCTAAGGCTCTTTTCCTACTGCCTTCTCCACCACTTCCAGCAGTGCTCCCCAAACTTGTCAGGGTCACATCCCCCCTACCCCTGTCCTGCCCCGCCCCGGAGCCGGGGCTGGGAGTGGGGCTGCAGCTCGAGGGGGTGGGGGACAAAGGCAGGGATAAGGGGGCCAGGCTGGTGCCGTAGCTGGGGGTGGGTCTGGGACTGGGAGTGGGGTCGTGGCCGAGGCTGGGGCAGGCTGTGGTGCTGGCCGGCTCCGCTCCCGGCCCCAGCCTTGACCCCGGGCCTGGAATGGAGCCAGGGCCAGCAGCCGAGGCTGGGGATGGGGCCAGGCAGAGGGACTGGAGCAGAGCTGGGGGCGGGGAGGGGCTGTGGGGTGCTCCCTCCCCACCCCCTTGGGGGCTGGCCCGGGCTCTGCCGCGCCCTCCAGACGTTCCTCCGCCCCCCCCAGGGGGACATGCCCCACATTTTGGGGACCCCTGGCTTACAGGTTAGAGGCCCCGTAAGAGGGGTTTGCTTTACCTTGTACATGTACATCAGACCTCGCCTTGTCTAAAAGGATGCTGGACCTTGTCTCTTAATTTAAATATTTTTACATCCCCATTAGATGTTTTACGGGGCCCGACTGTTAATCTCATTCTGCCAGATTCCGGTTTGAAGCAATTTGCTTTGCTGGCTTCCCCTTTCCCCCCAGGCACACAGCGCCCAGAAGCGCGTCCCCTTCGGCAACCTGTTAGCTGCCGTCAAAGCCTCGGTGACTTTCATGGTCCCGCTTGGCTTTTGCTGCTGCAGAGCGCGTAGAAATGGCAAGGGAAAGGCGCAGAAAAGTTTGGCCTGGCAGATTACAGCAGCGGCTCCGGACGCCTGCCCCCCTTTCAGGAGCCTGCTCTGTCGTGCCCACCCCCACGTTCCCCCTCCCTGAAAAACGACTTGCTCACAAAATCAGACATCGGCCCCCAGAAGCGTCACACAGCACACGCACCGGAAACTTGCTGCCTTTCTCCTTTTTGCCGTAGACTTATAATGTCATTACTAATCACTGCGGCATGAACCAACTGGAATGTAAATACCGCTCCTGCATTTCGGTGGGCGGCCGGAGCAAGTCGTCGTCCGTCGGAAACTGCAGTTTGTCCTGACTTCGCTAGAGCCGCTTCCGTCGCCTGTCCTAGAACGAGGCCCGTCTAGATGAGGTGTGGCAGCCCCCGGAAGGCCGCAGTGCATCCCCAGGGCTGGCCTTGGGGGCGGGCCATGAGGGCGCCCGCCCGGGGCGCCATGGTCAAGGGGGCACCGAGCGGCAGCGCAGAGGGGCGTAGCGACCGTGCCTGAACTTCTCCTGGCTGGTAGGGGAGTGCCGCGGGAGGGGGCAAGATTTCTCCCTGCTTCCTCCTAGTGGAGGAGAATGCGGGGGGGAGTGGTGCACCCCCCTGGTGGGGGGGGGCGGAGGATCAGCATTCAATGGCGGGGGGAAGCGAGCAGCAAACCCAGCTGCAATCTACAGCCAGGTCAGTTTCCCCACATGGGCACAGGATGGGGGGGTGCTGGGGTTAGGGGTTAAGGGGGGGGATCCTGGGTAACCCACAGAGGCCAGGGGCAATGGGGGGGTCACCACGCCCATGGGGGCCTGGAGCGCTAACATACAAGTTGGTCCAGAATGGCATTTTTCCTAAGGCCGGCCCTGCGCACCCCTGGTTGGGAACCACTGGATCACAGGGCTACCAACCGCATCATTACAAGGTCTCTACGCCCTGTGGGGTAAACGGAGCTTTTGCGGTCGTCTAGGAAGTGGAGGGTTTTTCCCTCGTTCCTTTGGGAGTTTTTATCCCACCATCCCTTCGTAGCACCATTCAGTTCAGTCTCCTGGATTTTTAACACCCTGCTTCTGGGGAAGCTGGATTTCTATCTGCGGCTGTCTTGTTGCTCCTCGTTTCCCCCTCTGAGTCATTACCCCACGAACAAGCATTCGCTGCCTCTGAGACTTGTAACGCGCCTTCCTGTCCTCTCCCCGACTGTCCCACTGAACGCAGACCGCATTCAACAGATGATCAAACCCTGCAGGTGAGAGTGATTCAAGGCAGCCTGGCTCTGTCCCCTCCAGACAAAACCTCCTCCATAGTCCTCAGCGGGCTGCATCTTTAGGCGGCGTTTGTGGGCGACCGTTGGGCTGCTTTAAGACCTGTTTACATCAAGGAAGTTTATTGCTGCCCTGCCGCAGATGATGGAATTGGGATCTGAGATAATGAAGCTAAAAACACGACCTGGAGCAATTGTGCCTTACTAAGGAAAAACCCTTCCCGGGGGTGCAGCAATTCACACGTCACTAAAGGCCATATAGAAACCCAGCCCTGCCCCTCAATTCACTATTCATCATGGCATTCACAAGGACAAGGCCACACCCCTGCCAAGCGCTGAACCACTGGCCCCCAAAACTAGTTGGCTCCTTCCCGCCCACAAGCACATTCATAGGGGCATTAGTCCCCCTCTTCCATTGGGCCAGGCAAGTCGAGGATGTGGGGCACAAAGCATCCCTGACTTCTACTGCCTGGGTGTAACCAGCTCCTGCAGGGTAGCTGGCACTTCCTGGTACCCGCACAGGGGCCCCTCGCTGGCATAGGTCCATCGGGGGGAAATGGCTCGGCTCTGGTTTCACAGAGGTGGTGAAGAGCCCAGCAAGCCGCAGTGACGCAGACAGCACCAGCATTCGGATGGGTCTGGAAGCATCGCCAACGGGGTTTCAATCCGCCAGGAGCCCATTCAGCAGCCATGCCGCACCGGCTGAGTGTGGAACTGAGCCTCCCTCTGCCAGGACCTCTGCAGTCAGGGTTCGGTTTCAGAAGCCCAGGCAATAGGAGGTGCGCGGGGTCCCCCAGAATATCAGAGGGGACAGTAACTCTGTTTACATCAATGTCACCTGCTGGGAATTGTGTCTGTGGCCCATAGAACTAGCTTTAGCATTGACTTGATTCGGCAGTAATGCAAGGACCCCAGGGGCCTGTCTCCAAGACACTGGTTGCAGTGGTTAGCTTAAGGCTTGGGACTTTGAGTTGGTGGGTCCTGGTCTATGGGGAGCTTACCCAGCAGAAGGGGTTCAACCATCCATCCCTCCTGCCCCATACACAGCCTCTGTCTATCTACCTATCAATCCACAGATGTGTGTGTGTGTGTCGGGGGGTGGGGGAGTGTCTCAGCCAGGTCTGAGTGTCCCCTGCTCCCCAAAGAGCGAGGGGGAAAGGAAAGAGAAGGGGGGAGGGGGAAAGAGAAAATGAAAACCGAGAGTGACCCTGACCCCTCACTTGGGTAGGTAGAACCACGCCCATCCGCCAGGGATGGTGGACAATCCCAGTCTTGCTCTGTGGTGAATGATGATCCTGTTCTCAGATCCTCCAGTCTGGTGACCCCTTCCTCCTCAGAGACACTCCCCCCACAGCCCCTGGGACTCCTGCATTCTCTCCCCGGCTCTGGGAGGGGAGTGGGGTCTAGTGGTTTCGGGGGCAGGGGAGGAGTCAGGACTCCTGGGTTCTCTCTGTGCTTCTGGGATGGGAGTGGGGTCTAGTGGCTAGAGTGGCGGGGGCTGGAAGTCAGGACACCTGGGTTCTCTCCCCAGCTCTGGGAGGGGAGGAGGTGATGCTGGTTAGAAGAGGGGTAAAGTCTCCTGCCCTGGCTAGGGGCAGCGTGAGGCTGAGCGAGAGGCAGCTCTTGGCCGGAGCTGAGCCCAGGGAGCGGCCCAGCCGGGAGCAAATTGGCAGGAATGTCCCCAGCCCTGAGGCTCGGTGACTCCCTGCTCAGAGCCGGCACTGGGCAAAGGGAACCTAACAGCACCGTCCTGGACCCGGAGCGAGACTCCCTTGAGCCTCTGGGGCACCCCACAGGGCCCACATCAGGACTCCCATGAGCCCCTGGGGCATCTCAGAGTACTACTGGCCCCACAGCCCATCTCCCATCATTCTCTGGGGTCTCCCTGACCCACCCCGGCCTCCCACCGAGTGTCTGGGGTCCCCCAAGCCAGAGGGGCCCAGTCGAGACTCCTGGGAGCCTCCGTACTCCCGCATCTATCCCCCGTGCGCCCTCCAGCCCTGCCCACACATCCATCCCCCTGCACCCACCATCCCTCCCCACATCTACCTCCCCTCCCTCCAGCCCCATAGGCACGGTTCCAGCCAGGGGATGTTGTGACCCAGGTTCAAAAAGAATGAGATCAATTCCTGGAGGATAGGCCTGTCAATGGCTATTAGCCAAGAAGGGCAGGGACGCAGCCCCGTGCTTTGCGGGTCCTTAAACCACCCACTGCCAGAACCTGGGCCAGAACGCCGGGATCGTGGTAGATGTGGGAAAGCTACGAGACCCCACCTCTCTCCGTGGCCCCGCCCCTTCTCTCCCCCAAGGCTCTGCCCCCTGGCTCAGCTCCGTGTCAAGAGCTGCCCAGGGAGTCCAGGCCGCTGTGGGGAGCCCAGACCCTCCACCTGCCCTGGGTGCAAGGCCGGGACGGCTGAGAGCAGCCCCTAGCCCATGTCCCTGGCCCCTGGGGTGTGCCGCCCAGGGCAGGTGGAGGGGCCGGGGTTCCCCACTGCAGCCCGGGCTCCCTGGGTGGCTCTCAGCATGGCCGGGCTCTGGTTTCCAGCCAGGCCGGGGGCGGGGCCTCGGGGCAAAGAGGAGGAGCAATGGGCGGGGCCACCGAGGGGCGGGGTCTCGTGGCCTCCTCACGTCTAGAGAGATTCCGGGGCGCCTGGGGGGCAGCGTGAAATGGACCCCACTGTACAGGGCCTGCTCGGTTTCAACTCTGCTGTGAAAGTGGCCAGGCCGGTGCCCCTCACCCCATGAGCCTCCTGGCAACATTTCCTTCAAAAAAGCCACCCCTTCTCGGTGTTTCTGAAACGATCTGTCGCAGGAGTTCGGGTCTGTGGAGGTGTTTGAGCGTTTGGGGCCTTTTCTCCTGCTTCAGCTTGGATGTTTCACCCCCCCCAACCCCCCCCCCCCCCCCCGCCCGCCGAAACACGGGAAAATGATCACGGACCTGAACTGCATTTTCCCAGCCAGCGCGAGTCACAGCATCTCTGGCCTCACGTTCCCCGTCTGTAAGCAGGGACAGTCAGGGCGTAACCTGCTGCGGTCTGAGCCTAGGTGCTGGGACAGCTAGCTAACTCGGTAGCGACCTATCCCCATACGCACCCCTGTATCTAGCTCTCCATCCCCATACGCACCCCCGCATTTACCTCTCCATCCCCATATGCACCCTTCTATCTATCTAGCTATCGATCTATCGATCTATCCCCATATGCACCCATCTATCTCTCTCTCTCTCTCTCTCTCTCTCTCCATACGCACCCCTGTATCTAGCTCTCCATCCCCATACGCACCCCCATATTTACCTCTCCATCCCCATAAGCACCCCTGTATCTATCTATCTATCTATCCCCATATGCACCCCTGTATCTATCTATCTATCTATCTATCTATCTATCTATTCCCACAGATACCTCTCTCTCTCTCTCTCTCCCCACTGTCCGGCGTCAGGGCCTCGTGGTGCCGATGTGATTCCACCCGGGGCAATACACAGCCAGCAATTGGCAAACTCTCTCTTTAATTCAATGCAATAAATTGCCCGATTTCCGTATCCTTCCTCACAAGGATCTCTGGGGGCCTGGGCTGGCCAGAGGGGCGGGTGTCCCCGCTCTGTGTGAGCCGGTGCATCCCCGAGCCGCCGGACGCAGAACCACACGCCCGGAGACACAGGCTGTCTCAGACGCACAATCACACGCCAGCCGGACACAGGGTCAGGTGGAGCTGCAGGCTCTGGGATATGCGCATGCACGCACAGCGCAGGGCTCAGCCCCTCCAGCAGGGGGCGGCAGGGACACACACACACACACACACACACACACACACACAGAGCAGGACTCAGCCCTCCAGCAGGGGGCGGCAGGGACACACACACACACACACAGAGCAGGACTCAGCCCTCCAGCAGGGGGCGGCAGACACACACACACACACACACACACACACACAGAGCAGTGCTCAGCCCCTCCAGCAGGGGGTGGCACGTGCACACACACACACACACACACACACACACGCAGAGCGACCTGGTCCCTGCCCTTACACCGGCGAGGGCAGTTCCTGCCGGGGTTGGTCCTGGTGCATCTGGACCATGGAAGCGGGCCAGGGCCTGACCCATTTGGGGGCCACTTGGTTGAGGTGCTCGGTGGGCGTCCCGCTGGACTTGATGTGGGTGATGAGACTCAGCAGCCCTGTTGGGGGGTGGGAGAGCGGGGGGGAGTGGTGAGCTCGGAGGGAGTCCCAATCCTTCCATGGGGTAACCCCCCCAGTCCCTCCCCCAACCTCCATAGCTCCCTGTGCTCCCCATCCCTCCGACCCCCTACAACCTCCTCCCCGACAGCCCCAACACCCCCAACCCCCTCCCCGGCACTCCACCCCACAGCCCCTCCCCCAACCTCCACAGCCCCTCTCACCAGGGTATCTAGCTATTCCCCTGCCCCCCGCATCCATTCCCATCCCCTCCCCGCCAGTGCTCCGGGTCCCTCACCGGACAGGAGGAAAAGGAAGAAGGCCAGGCAGGCCACGTAGTAGGACCAGCCGCGACGGGCTGCCATCTCGGGGTGGAAGGCGGCCGCGATCTTGGAGAACGACAACCCGAAGAGCAGGATGTTGATGAGCAGGATGAGCCCTGTGGCGGGGGGGACGGTCAAGCTGCAACTTCCCTTCTCCAGCCCCACTCAGCTGTTAGTCAGTTGCCCCACCCCAGAGCTGGCCACCAGGTGAGGGATCCCTGTATAACGAGGCCCCACCCCAGAGGTGGCTGCATCTCAGCGCTGGGTGAGGGATCCCTGTATAACAGCCCCCATGCCCCGCCCCAGAGGGGGCCGCGTCCCGGCGCCGGGCGAGCGGTACCTGTCAAGAGGTTAGTGACAGCGGCCAGTCTGTATTTCCGGAAGGTGTGGAAGGAGGTGAGGACAGAGCAGACGGCGATGAACCCGAGCAGAGTGGACAGCATCATCAGCGCTTTGGTCACCTCGAATGCCACTGAGGGATCAAGGGCCAGGCTGGTTAACGAGGGGAATCTCCCTGCACCCCCCAGCACCCCAACCCCACTGGCCTGAGATTCAATAGCTCCGGCAGAGCTGTGGGGAGATCCCAGGGCTGGGCTAGCAGGGGGCTGCGGGTCCGGAGTGAGGGGCACCGGCAGAGGAGGGGGGGAGGGTCAGGGCTGGGCTAGCGGGGGGCTGCGGGACGGGACTGGGGGGACGCTGGTTGTGCTATGTGGAGGGTGGGTTCAGGGGCTGCGGGTCCGGAGTGAGGGGCACCGGCAGAGCGGGGGGGAGGGTCAGGGCTGGGCTAGCGGGGGGCTGCGGGTCGGCAGTGAGGGGCACCGGCAGAGCGGGGGGGAGGGTCAGGGCTGGGCTAGCGGGGGGCTGCGGGTCGGCAGTGAGGGGCACCGGCAGAGCTGGGGGGGAGGGTCAGGGCTGGGCTAGTGGGGGGCTGCGGGTCCGGAGTGAGGGGCACCGGCAGAGCCGGGGGGGAGGGTCAGGGCTGGGCTAGCGGGGGGCTGCGGGTCGGCAGTGAGGGGCACCAGCAGAGCGGGGGGAGGGTCAGGGCTGGGCTAGCGGGGGGCTGCGGGTCCGGAGTGAGGGGCACCGGCAGAGCGGGGGGGAGGGTCAGGGCTGGGCTAGCGGGGGGCTGCGGGTCGGCAGTGAGGGGCACCGGCAGAGCGGGGGGGGAGGGTCAGGGCTGGGCTAGCGGGGGGCTGCGGGTCGGGAGTGAGGGGCACCGGCCGAGCAGGGGGGAGGGTCAGGGCTGGGCTAGCGGGGGGCTGCGGGTCGGGAGTGAGGGGCACCGGCAGAGCCCGGGGGGGAGGGTCAGGGCTGGGCTAGCGGGGGGCTGCGGGTCGGGAGTGAGGGGCACCGGCCAAGCAGGGGGGGAGGGTCAGGGCTGGGCTAGCGGGGGGCTGCGGGTCCGGAGTGAGGGGCACCGGCAGAGCCGGGGGGGAGGGTCAGGGCTGGGCTAGCGGGGGGCTGCGGGTCAGCAGTGAGGGGCACCGGCAGAGCGGGGGGGAGGGTCAGGGCTGGGCTAGCGGGGGGCTGCGGGTCGGCAGTGAGGGGCACCGGCAGAGCGGGGGGGGAGGGTCAGGGCTGGGCTAGCGGGGGGCTGCGGGTCGGGAGTGAGGGGCACCGGCCGAGCAGGGGGGGAGGGTCAGGGCTGGGCTAGCGGGGGGCTGCGGGTCCGGAGTGAGGGGCACCGGCAGAGCCGGGGGGGAGGGTCAGGGCTGGGCTAGCGGGGGCCTGCGGGTCGGGAGTGAGGGGCACCGGCAGAGCCCGGGGGGGAGGGTCAGGGCTGGGCTAGCGGGGGGCTGCGGATCGGGAGTGAGGGGCACCATCGCGCTGTCTATGCTGGGGGATACCAGGCGCTGCTGAGTGTCCACCACTTGACCCCACAGGGATTGTTTTGCAGAACCAGTTGATGCAAATATTCCATAGCCCCACGCTGGTCTCGAACCCAGAGCTGCCGACTTCCAGCCAGTACGGGGAGACCAGCGCCAGCAGCTCGGTCAGGAGGCTCAGGCAGGTCAGGACCTTGGTTAGCCGCTTGAAATTCAGCTTCTCAGCCAGCCCAGGAGCCACTGGGGGGAGGGGCGGATATGCATTAATGGGGGGCAGGGATCTCCCATAATATCCCCCATCCCCGTTAGCTGGATCCCTGCAATGACCCCCTCCCCTCAGTTATCCAGATCTCCCCATAATGACCCCTTTCCCTGTTATGCCCTCCCATAATGACCCTCTGGCCCCCATTATCAAGAATACCCATAACGACCCCCTGGTGCCCCATTATCCAGATCTTCCCACAACCATCCTCTGGCCCCCCCCACTATCCAGATCCCCCCATAACCACTCCCCAGCCCCCAATATCCAGATCCCCCCATAACCAATCCCCAGCCCCCCACTATCCAGATCCCCCCATAACCACCCCCCGACCCCCCACTATCCAGATCCCCCCATAACCACCCCCTGACCCCTCACTATCCAGATCCCCCCATAACCAAGGTTCCCCCATCCCATCCCTGTGCCATATACTTGCTGCAGGGGGCGACCCCGATGCTCTGTGGGGTGGAGGGGGGCTGGGATTACACCCCGATCAGCCCTGAACCCTGATCCCTGCAGCCTCCCTGTGACCTGGCAGCCCCCGCTGGGCCCCGCCTGCCTCCAACTGCCGTAGAACCTGCCCCCCCCCCCCGCCAGCCCCGGGCGCCCGGCACCGACCCAGCCACTGCGCAGCACAGGGGGCCTGGGGTCGTCCAGCCCCCTCCTGCCCCACGGCCTGGGGCCCCGGCTCCCCTGTTCCAACCAGAGCCTGAGAAACGGCACCTGCTTCCCGTCCGAACGGGCCTGACTCCGCATCCCGCCGTCCCAGCTTGTCAGACCTTCGCCACGCGCCGGGAGGGCCCCGCTCAGAGGTGGGGGTTCCCGCTGGCGGTTCTTACCGACTGGGCTCCCCCTCTGTGACGCCAGATCATGCTGGGCGCCTCTCGCTGGGGCTGCGTCCGCGCCCCAAACCCGCAGCAGCGCCCGTCCCAGCCCAGACGCCGGAGCGAGGGGCTCGCCTGGCCTTGCTAACACCAGCCGTGTGGCCCTGTCTGGTCAGGCTCTGAAACCCCGACGGGAGCAGCTGCATGGGTGGCTTTAGGGCCGTCCTGCGAGTCCGTGGCGGCAGACCCGGGGTCCGCAGGGCCGCACGTCGCTGCTCGAACTGGGGCCGTGGTGGGGACGCTTAGGGCAGGGACGTCCGGGGCCTCCTGACGCGCCTGTAGCAAACCCACCTCTCAGACACGCGGGGAAGAATTCGCCCGTTGGGGCTTCGGTTGGCTTGGCTCCGTCTCCCAGGGGCCCAGATGTTTCCCCCCCGTCCACATCCAGAGGCCAACCAAAGCACCCAAGCCGACTCTGTGGGTGCTCCAGGGCTGGAGCACGGGGGCGGGGGGTGGGCGGAAAGAGGAGGGATGGGGTGGGGGCTTGGAGGAAGGGGTGGAGTGGGGATGGGGGCTTGGGGGAATGAGTGGAGTGGGGGTGGAGCAGAGGTGGGAAGAGGCTGGGGTAGGGGGTGGGAAGAGGTAGGGCGGGGTGGGGGTGGAGAGGGGGTGGGAAGAAGCAGGGGAGGGGCGGGAAGAGGTGGGGTGGGGGCTTGGGGGAAGCGGTGGAGTTGGGGTGGAGGAGGGGCAGGGCAGGGGTGGGTGCAGCGGTGGAGTGGAGGCAGGGTCTGGGGTGGAGCGGGGGTGAGAAGAGGAGGGGCAGGGGGCAGGAAGAGGTGGGGTGGGGGCTTGGGGGAAGGGGCAGAGTTGGGGTGGAGCAGGGGCGGGGTGGAGGCGGGGTCTGGGGTGCAGCGGGGATGGGTCCTTGGGGGAAGAGGCGGGGCCTGGGGTGGAGAGGGGGTCGAGCACCCCCCTGGGAACAGAGGAAAGTGGTGCCTATGGCCCCAAGTTTTCGGTGCAGGCCCCGGCTCCGAGACATGCTGCCGGGGAGCTTGGGGGTGTTTTTTGCGGTGCAGACACACCCTCTGCGGCCTGTTGTTTCGGTAACAGTGAATTTAGCGAGGCTGGCTTACACCCCCCGCTTGCTGCCGTTTCAAGCTCCGCCACGCGCAATCGCCTCGGGGGTAGCGTCCCCGACCCTCCAGGACGGTGCCGGGGCCGCCCGGAATTCAAGGCGAATCTTTCATTAGGGAGTAAGGCGTGTGCCGAACCCTCCAGGAATACGTCCCGTCATCGGGACTGGCCGCCCGGCCTCGGGTGCTGTCGTCAAACGTGGCGGCCCAAGGAAGACGCCGCACCCAGGTGCATCCCAAGTACCACGTCGTATCCGCTCGCCGAGTTTGATCACAGCAATAAGCGCAGACCCGGTTCCCCAGGCAGATCGAAATCCTACCCGCCCACATGTGCCTGGGGGGACCAGGCCCTGAGGCCCCCAGCTGGAGGCCTCGCTGTCCTACAACACCCCACCCCTGGAAAGAGCAGTAGAGGTGGGTCCTCCAGGCTGCCTAGAGAGGCTGCAGGAAAGCAGCCAATCAGAGACCGGCAGGCTCATATAAAAAGGAGCGGGGGACAGAGCTGGTCAGTTGCTGCCTGGAGCCAGAGGAGCAGAACAGGTGCTGGGGTTTGGACCTGGAGTAGGGGGTGCATGGGCCCGGGGCCCCCTACCCCCCAGCTACAGTCGGAGTGGCCCAGAGACCAGGCTGAAGACCTGGAAGGGGGTCGGTAATTGCTGAACTTTGTTCCGCCCCAGACAGCGACTCAGCCGGGCCAAGAGTCTCCGGGGCCGAAGCCCTGGGGGCGCTGCTCCGGATCAGAGCCAGCCCGGGAGGGGTGGTCACCAGGGTGCTGACAAGGCCCTGTAGGACTCTTTCCCCCCGCAAGGGGTCTCTTTCCGGGTGCAGTGGGGCAGGGGGTGGGGCAGAAGCAGCGGGGGGGCGAGGCTTGTTGGAAACCTGCAGCTATTTGGGGCGAGGCTTGTTAGGAGCCAGACCGGGGGCAGCCCAGCCGAGCAGTGGGGAGTCTCTCCCAGACGAGCGAGGGAGGAGGACGGGCTCCCAGGGATGGGACAGGGCAGGCCCAGGGGAGCGCAGGGTGAGCTCTGGCCCGTTACCTGCTAGGCTGCAGGCCCCTGCCAGAAAGGGCCAAGAAGGTGCAAGGGCCAAGGGGGAGTGGCCCAGGGATCATAGGCAGACAAGGGGAGAGAAGGAGGGCAGAGAGGCTGCTGCTAGAGTGTCCCTGGGTCGGGACCCAGAGTAGCGGGTGGGTCCCCCCCTTGCACCGCACCTGGCCACGGAGGAGCATGGCCCTTACAGACTGCAACTTGCCCCTGACGTGAGGGGCTAGACTTTGGGTTGTGGTTGGCGGGTGCAAGCCACGGGACGGCCGTGACCCCCGGAAGGGGGGTGAGAAAGAAGTGGTGGGCACTGCCGGAGGGCAGCATCCTGAAGGGACCACCGCCGAGCGGGGGAGCAACGTGGGTCCGAAACAGCGGAGTAGAGCGGACAACGGGCAAGACACCACCCGCAGAGGGCACTCCGGAGCTGGACTGAGCTCATTCCTGGAGCAGCCAGCAGGAGGCGCCGCGGTGGTGAGCCTGATCCCGTTCCGCAGGCGTGGTCACACACGGGCTACGTGCCGCTTGGCCGGAGGGGCTGAGCCCCTGAGAACCCGCCTGAGAAGGCGAACTGCCAGCAGGGGTCGCCGTGAGCAGCGCAGGGGGCGTGCGGGGGCCAGACAGCGGGGGCTGGGCCCCGAGGCACCATGTCCTCACGATCGCTGGAGCCCTCTGCCCATCCTGAAAGACATTCGAGGGGCCCCACGTGAGACGATCAGCCCCGGGGAGACGGTTCCCGCTGGCTGCAGTTCCCCTTCTCCTCATTAGCACCCCCAGGGGCCCAGCAGCCAGGTGGACGTGCGAAGACGTTCCCAGCGGGCGGCTGGGCCGATCCAGCGCCGTCCGTCGCGGTCCCTTTCCCCGGACCCTCTCCTCTCGGCAGCAGGCTGGGGACCTCGCTGGCGCGGGGCTTTTCCTCGCTCACCACACCGGGGCCGGCTGAGTTAAACTCGTACAGTCTCGCCGGTCAGCCTTGCGTTCCAGCCACACTTGACTGATATAACCGAAGGTGGCGCCGGGGGGGGCCTGCAGGGTTAAGTGCCCCCCTGCCCCGATTTCTGCTTGGCCTGCTCGGGGTGGGGGAGAAGGAGAGGGGCTCCCTTCTCCCGCTGCGCCAGCCCCTGGGCACGCTCGGCCCCGGCAGCCAGGCCTGGGCAGGGAGCGGAGGGGGTGCCCGGCGGGTCACCGCTGCCTCCCCGCTGGGCTGTCTCTCGTGCGGCTGCTGCCCTGCACGGAGCAGTGACCAGGAGCAGCCACCCTCAGCCGGCGGGAGAGGCGGCTCCGTCCCACTCCCCGCCCAGGGAGAGCAGCCAAAGGTGACCGGGGGGCGGAGGCTCAGCGGGAGGATAGAGCCCCTCCACCCCCGGTAACTCTGGTGGGGTGAAGTATCAGGGGGTAGCCCTGTTAGTCTGGATCCACAAAAACAACGCGGAGCCCGGTGGCACCTTAAAGACTAACAGATTTATTTGGACATCAGCTTTTGTGAGTAAATGTCACGGAGTCCCCGGGCGATGCTCTGGACCTGCTCCCCATGAAGCCAGGCAGGACTCTGGGGAAGTCTCCTCTCTGGGAGCAGCCTGTCTGCAGGACACACAGCTCACCCGGCTCCACCTTCCTGGGTCTGACCTCGGAGCATTCAGCCTCCTCTGCCCCTCCGTGTGCTTCCCCCAGTGAATCCACTCAGGCGGGGTCCTGGGGGGGCCAGAGGGTCCTGCCCCCCAACTCCGCAGTAAGACATGACTCTCAGCCAGCCAGGAAAACAGAAGGTTTATTGGACGACAGGAACATGGTCTAAAACAGAGCTTGTAGGTGCAGAGAACAGGACCCCTCAGCTGGGTCCATTTTGGGGGGCAGTGAGCCAGACAACCCCGTCTGCACTTCACTCCATGTCCCAGCCAGCCCCAAACAGAAACTCCCTCCAGCCCCCCCCTCCTCTGGGCTTTCCCCTTTCCCGGGCCAGGAGGTCACCGGATTCCTTTGTTCTCCAACCCTTTAGCTCTCACCTCGCAGGGAGGAAGGGCCCAGGCCGTCAGTGGCCAGGAAACAGGGTGTCGGCCATTCTCTGTGTCCAGACCTCTGCACACACCTGCCCTCTAGGGCTCTGCAATGATCATACACCCTTACCCCACCCCCTTGATACTTAAGAACTGCCTAGGGGAAACTGAAGCACCCCCACAATATTCAGAGGAAACATTAAGAACAGTCCCACTTCACCACAGTAAAAAACCCCACTTCTTCAGATGCATGGAGGGTTTGGGGTGCAGGAGGGAGCTCTGGGTTTAGGAGGGGCTCAGGGCTGGGGTAGGGGACTGGGGCGCAGGGTTGGGGTATGGGGTTACCTCGGGTGGCTCCCAGTCAGCGGCGCAGCCCGTGTGCAAGGCAGGCTTCCTGCCTGTCCTGGGACCGCGGATTGCGCTGCGCCCCAGAAGCAGCCAGCAGCTGGTCTGGCTCCTAGGGGGAGGCGCACAAGGGGGTCCGTGCAGCTCTCGCCCAGAGGCACCGCGCACCCCCAGCTCCTATCGGCCGGTGTCGGAACAGGTCGGCACCAGCCTGCCTTTGCCGGGCAGCATGGCCGACAGGACTTCCAACGTGCCGGTCGGCGGCGCTGACCGGAGCCACCCAGCGCCTTACATGCCGAGACCCAGTACTGGGTGGCGACCCACAGGTTGAAAACCACGGCTCTATGGATCTACCAATCCACACAGAGGGTGGCCAGGGTCGGTGGGACGTATTCCTGGAGGTTTCATCACACGACAGAATCTGTCGGTCCTGGAGACTCCCGGCCAGTCCTGGCGTCCCCAGAGCTCATCGCTCCGGAATATTTGCCCGTCCCGGACATCTAGGATCCTACAAGCGCCGTCTATTTTGCGTACATTGGTTGTGTACGAAACAGTGTGTACGTCCCCCAGGCCCGCACAGCGCACGGTGGTACATGGGCAATCAGATGAACTAACTAGCCTGGAAAGGCCTCGTCCAAAAATGAGATCACCCCAAACTGTGAAAGAATTTCACGCCGTGATCCCCGGAGTGAGGGTGCCGGGTCCCCGGCGTAGCCACGGCTGAGTCAAGGGAAGGGCTCTAGGTACTGACTCTCCGGGGAGGTGGATTAACCTCATCGTGGGAGAACCCAGCCCGGCTGCAGGAAGCATCCCCGCTGGGGCAGGACAGGCAGGGCCGCCGTGGTGTCGACGTACAGCAGGTTTTCCAATCCTCGCCGATGGCTCGCCGTCCTTCTGGAACAGGCCCCACCGCAGCTGGGTGCAGGGATCCCAGCAGCACCAGGGCCAAATCCGGGGGGACAATCCTGCTTCCACTGGAGATTCCCCTTTGGATGCCTCCCCGGACGGCCTTAGCTGTTTTCTTGGGGTGCTTGTGATCAGCTGATTGTCCTCCATGCCCCCCAGATCTTCTGCAGTCCCCGCCCCCAGGAGAGTGTCCCCCCACCCTGGAAGTCTGGCCGACGGGCTTTGTCTACAGGGACACTTGGCTATATAGAAACACGTTTTTCGCTTGTGCCCAGGCCACCAAGTGACCCAGATCCCTCTATATTAGTGACCGGCCATCTTCTGGGAGCAGGCCAGGTGCTCTCCTCTGGCAGGCAGGGCTGCCCTGATAACCCAGTGCGGCACTAGGGGGTGCTGGGCTGCAGGGGGCGGGGTGGGGTGGGGGCTCTCCCCTGGCAGGCAGGGCTAGCCCCCATAACGCAGGGGGGTGCTGGACTGCAGAGGGCGGTAGCCTGGACAGCTGTTAATAGGCCACTTCTCCTTGAATGATCTCTTGAAATACATGTTAACCCTTATGCTGAACAATCTGTCCCCCCGTGTTCTCAGCTGGGACGCTCCGTGTGGCCCGACAGCTTGTGTTGCTCACCAAAGAAGTTGGTCCAGTAAAAGATATCATCTCCCCTGCCTTGTCCGTCCGTCCATCCATCCCATAAATACAAATCTGTGTCTGTATACATCCACATCCGTCTCTGTATCCATCCATCCATCCACCCCCATACACATCTATCTATCTATTTATCTCTCTAGCCCCAGAGACACCCCTCTCTCTCTCCGCTGTCCAGCTGTGACACTCTGTGCCTCAAAGCAGCCCCCTGAAGCCCCCATATTCTCCACTGTCCTATAATGATGACGTGTTGTGTACAAAGTCTGCCTTGTGAGGTATCCATTTAAAAGGCTTGATCTGTTGACCATTAATACCCTGCTGGATTGGATGCACTGTCATTGCGTGGGGAGCTGTGGCATTTTGCTATGTGTGTGTCACTGAACTAGGTTGGGAACCCCCACAACCGGCCTTTCAGGTACAACAAGGGAGCAGGCAGACGGGCTGATGGCCCATTAAAGGAATCCACACTCCCAGGCACTATCCCGGGGACCGTAGACAATGGAGACTTCTCCAAGGGTGCACGTAGACAATGGAGGCTGCTTGACTCGGATCATAGCAAAAGTTGGTTTCAGCAAGCTGGAGGAAACGATAAAGGAGGGGAAGTGACATCAGCACTTGGCCTCACTCCCCCCACAATCCAACGCCTGGAGACACGTCTGGAGGACAAAGACTGAACTGGGGAGGGGGCCCTAGGTAAAGGGGAGTCCCAGCCAGTGTGTGGAGGAGCTGTGACCTGCTCCTATTGTCTATCCGTGCGAGACACGGCTTGATTCAAATCGTGTTTAATTTAGAGAGCTCAGATTGGGCGTTTATTTTTATTTTCTTTGGTCACCATCTTTCCCCTTTATGCCCAACACGTATAATCCCTTAAACTCCATCTCTCTGTAGTCAGTAAACCTGGTTTATGTTTTACCTAAAACACTGCGGTGTGGTTGAAGTGCCTGGGAAATCCACTCAGGAACTAGAGCTGGTGCTTGTCCTCTCCACATTGAGGGAGGGGCGGACTGGGCAATAGACTTACACTACCCGGGCTTCGGACCAGGGCAGGACAGTACAGCCCTGGGGTCCGAGGTGAAGAGCTGGGGGGACTGGCGGGAGCCTCTATTGTTGGTTCATGAGGGGCTGGGAGTCTCAGCTGGGTGTGTCCCTGCCTGGGGATGGCTGTGTCAGGGCAGGACCTGCCAGAGGTTTGTAGCTTGTCACAGCATCACAGTGCGAGAGGGAGCCCAGGCTGGTGGGGGGACAGAGGGCTCAGCGGGACCCCAGTTCCAGGTTGCCCCCCAGGGAACCCGTCAGGGCCTCGTGGTGCCGATGTGATTCCACCCGGGGCGATGCACAGCCAACGATTTGCAAACTCTCTCTTTAATTCAGTGCAGTAAATTGTCCCAATTCCATATCCTTCCGCACAAGGATCTCTGGGGGCCTGGGCTGGCCAGAGGGGCGGGTGTCCCCGCTCTGTGTGAGCCGGTGCATCCCCGAGCCGCCGGACGCAGAACCACACGCCCGGAGACACAGGCTGTCTGAGACGCACAATCACACGCCAGCCGGACACAGGGTCGCGTGGAGCTGCAGGCTCTGGGATACGCGCATGCACGCACCGCGCTGGGCTCAGTCCCTCCAGCAGGGGGCGGCAGGGACACACACTCACATGCGGAGCGACCTGGTCCCTGCCCTTACACCGGTGGGGGCAGCTCCTGCCGGGCTTGGTCCTGGTGGGCGGTGGAGCCGGGCTGCAGGCCGCCGTGCTGTGGGGCCACCTGGTTGAGGCTCTGGGTGGGCGTCTCGTGGCACTGGATGTGGGCGATGGCACTCACCAGCGCTGTGGGGGAGGGGCAGAGCTGGGGTGAGTGGTGGGCTCAGAGGGGGTCCCAATGCTTCCATGGGGGAACCCCCCAACACCCCTCCCAACCTCCCCAGCTCCCAGCACTCCCAACCCCCTCCCCAGAACCCCACCCCGCAGCCCCTCCCCCAACCCCATGGCCCCTCCCACCTGGATATCCAGCTATCCCGCCATGCCCCCCCTCCCCCTTGTGCTCCGGGTCTCACCGCTCAGGAGGAAGAGGAAGGAGGTCACGCAGCCCACGTAGAAGGACCAGCTGTACCGGCGATTCAACTCAGGGTGGAAGGGCCCAGACGTGGAAAATGAGACGCGAAACACCAGGACGCTCGCCAGCGTGACGATCCCTGGGGCCGGGGGGGGGTGGGGGGGGCAGAAGGGTCAAGCTGCAACCTCCCTTCTCCAGCCCCAATCAGCTATTAGCCAGTTGCCCCACCCCAAAGCTGGCCACCAGGTGAGGGATCCCTGTATAACCAGCCCCCGCGCCCTGCCCCAGACCGGGCTGCATCTCAGCGCTGGGTGAGGGATCCCTGTATAACTGGCCCCCGCGCCCCGCCCCAGAGCTGGCTGCATCTCAGCGCCGGGTGAGCAGTACATGTATAATCAGCCCCCGCGCCCCGCCCCAGAGGGGGCCGCGTCCCGGCGCCGGGCGAGCGGTACCTGTCAAGAGGTTAGTGACAGCGGCCAGTCTGTATTTCCGGAAGGTGTGGAAGGAGGTGAGGACAGAGCAGACGGCGATGAACCCGAGCAGAGTGGACAGCGTCATCAGCGCTTTGGTCACCTCGAATGCCACTGAGGGATCAAGGGCCAGGCTGGTTAACGAGGGGAATCTCCCTGCACCCCCCAGCACCCCAACCCCACTGGCCTGAGATTCAATAGCCCCAGCAGAGCTGTGGGGAGATCCCAGGGCTGGGCTAGCAGGGGGCTGTGGGTCGGGAGTGAGGGGCACCGGCAGAGCACGGGGAGCGGGGAGCCGAGGGCTGGGCTAGCAGGGGCCAGGGGACTGAGGGTCAGGATGGGGGGGCACTGGTTGCACTGTGTGTGGCGGGCGGGTTGGGGGGCTGCGGTTAGGGGTTCAGGGGCACCGTCACGCGGTGTATGCTGGGGATACCAGGGCCAGATGGGGTCCCGTACCCGTCCCCATGGGCAGTTTGCTGCAGAACCAGTTAAGGCAAATATTCCATAGCCCCATGCTGGCCTCGAACCCGGGGCTGCTGACTTCCATCCAGTACGGGGAGACCAGCGCCAGCAGCTCGGTCAGGAGGCTCAGGCAGGTCAGGACCTTGGTTATCCGCTTGAAATTCAGCTTCTCAGCCAGCCCAGGAAACACTGGGGGGAGGGGCGGATATGCATTAATGGGGGGCAAGGATCCCCCATCACAGCCCCCTTCCCCCTCGTTAGCCCCAGCCCCCGCCATGACCTCCTGCCCCCTCGTTAGCCAGATCGCCCCATAACGATCCTGGTCCCCCCTTAGATTCCCCTGTAACAACCCAGTACCCTCCATTAGCCAGCGCCCCCCGATAACAATCCCCTGCCACATCGTTAGCTGGCTCCCCCCATAATGCCCCCCGCCCCCAATAATCACGTCACTTCATAACAACCCCCTGCCCGTTATATCCCCTTAAAGAGCCTCTGCACCCCAATTACCCACATCCCCCCTTAACAGCCTTCTGCCCCCCAGATTCAGACCCCGAGAATGATCCCCTGCCCCTCCATTAGCGCCATCCCATCCCTGTGCCATATACTTGCTGCAGGGGCTGACCCCGATGCCCTGTGGGGTGGAGAGGGGCTGGGGTTACACCCCGGTCAGCCCCGAACTCTGATCCCCGCGGCCTCCCCGTGATCCTGCAGCCCCCGCTGGGCCCCGCCTGCCTCCAACTGCCGTAGAACCTGCCCCCCCCCCCCCAGCCCTGGGCACCCGGCACCGACCCAGCCACTGCGCAGCACAGGGGGCCTGGGGTCATCGGGCCCCCTCCTGCTGCACGGCCTGGGGCCCCGGCTCCCCTGTTCCAGCCAGAGCCTGAGAAACGGCCCGTGGGGGCTGGAGACCCAGCGGCCAGCTCCCCTCCGTACCCACACCGGGCACCTGCTTCCTGGTCTGAATTGGTCAGGCAGGGCGGGGGTGTTTTCCCCGGCGATCGTGGCTGGCCCCGATGCCCCACGGCGGCGCTAGGGAGGCACTGTGCTGCAGGGGGCAGGGTAGGGAGCTCTCCCCTAGCAGTCAAGGTGAGCCCCGAGGGCAGCGCTAGGGGGCGCTGTGCTCCCAGAGGCCCTAGCATTTCCTCCAAGAGGCAGGGCTTGAACCTGGGGGTCCGGGCCAAACCCCAGCTGGGGCGATTCCACTCGGCTTCCCTAAATCCTCCCTCGAGTTAAGATTTTCATTCACTTTCCATCCGAAATTGTACTGAATTGTTGTGAATTAAACAGACACTGTGTCCCCACCCAGAGGTGGCTGCATGTCAACGGCAGGCGAGCCATCCCGGTGCGGCGTTATGTGCAGCTGCTCTGCCCCAGAGGTGGCTGCATCTCAGCTCTGGGTGAGGCTGTGCAACCTGAAAATTGCATCCGGATCCTTGAGGGTGAAACGGCCTGAGAAAGGCAGAGAGCTTTTACCGGTACAATTTAGTGACCCACTTGTTTGTGGGTGGACGGTGTTTCTACAGATTGTATGTTATGCTCTGGCACCCAGACTCCTGGCTTCGACTCCAAGCTTGGGAGAGTCACATCAGCTCGCTAGGCCTCCGTTTCCCCATCTGTAAAGTGGGGATATTCTGCCTTTGGCTACATAGATTGTATATAGGAGGGGCAGGGGCTGCCTCTGTCTGTGTGTCTGGGCAGTGCCCAGCACAACAGAGCCCTGATCTCAGCCGGGGTAGGGCCTGTCTCTTGCTGGGTCTGGGCAGCGCCCGGCACGACGGGGCCCTGATCTCAGCTGGGGCAGGGCCTGTCTCTTGCCAGGTCTGGGCAGCGCCCAGCATGACGGGGCCCTGATCTCAGCCGGGGCAGGGCCTGTCTCTTACCGGGTCTGGGCAGCGCCCGGCACGACGGGGCCCTGATCTCAACTGGGGCAGGGCCTGTCTCTCACCGGGTCTGTGCAGTGCCCGGCACGACGGGGCCCTGATCTCAGCCGGGGCAGGGCCTGTCTCTCACTGGGTCTGGGCAGCGCCCGGCACCATGGGCCCTGATCTCAGCCGGGGCAGGGCCTGTCTCTCACCGGGTCTGGGCAGCGCCCGGCACGACAGGGCCCTGATCTCAGCCGGGGCAGGGCCTGTCTCTTGCCAGGTCTGGGCAGCGCCCAGCATGACGGGGCCCTGATCTCAGCCGGGGCAGGGCCTGTCTCTTACTGGGTCTGGGCAGCGCCCGGCACCACGGGCCCTGATCTCATCCGGGGCACGGCCCAGGACAACAGGTTCCCGATCTCACAATGACTCACACATCCAAACCAAACGATTAAACTCTCAGGACTTTATACAATCAGTGATGGTGGCACCAAGAGAAACAGACGAGGGGCTTGTATGGGGCCATTTGGCCACGGGGAGGCGTGGCTCTGCGGGATTCCCCTAACAGCTGAGCTCAGCCCAGACGCCGTGGCTGGAGTGACGAGAACCCGGCTCGAGCCCCGTGGACGAAACGATTGTAACGGGGCAATTGCAGAGCCGTGCAATACAGAGGAAAGAGTCCTGGGGGTGGAGGGATACGTGCTGGAGCTAAGTGGAGAGCCTTCAGTGGATGGATACTCTCCGGCGGTGAGTGGTGCTGAGAAAAACAAGTCCCTCAGTGCAGGGATATCTGAGAGCACAAAGGGCCCCAAAAGAGAAACAGTCCTGGGGGTGGTGGAGGGAGATTGCATAGCGCTGGGTGGAGGGAGATTGAATAGCGCTGAGTGGAAAAACGTCCCAGTCGTGGAGGGATATTTGATAGCGCTAAGGCACGTGAGAGGACAATTAGTCCTGACTGCGAAGGGATATCCAATAATGTTGTCTAGCATCGATGGGAAAGTAGTCCCAGCAGTGGAAGGATATTCAACAGTTCCAAGTTGCACTGCAAACAATGAGTCCCGTGGCGGATGGATCTGCCGATGGTGTAATGAGTCAGGCGATGTCAGAGCTTGGAATAGCCACGGACCAATCGGCATCCAGGATCCCGCGCAGGAGGGGGGCTGCTGTGAGTGGGGGGAGGGGCCCTGGGAGCCGAGGAGGGATGGCGCCCCCTGGCTACACTGGGGCCGAGCCCGTCTCCCCCTCCGGGGCCACCTGGGTGCCCGGCTTCGTGCCCAGGGCAGGCGAATGCTTCTGCGTGAGGAGGCAGGAGATCCCTGGGCGTGAGAGAGGAGAAGAGGCCGGCAGATTTTTGAGCAATGGCTGGAAATTGGAACTTTGACTGAAGATCAACACACGAGTTTTCACCGATTTGCTGTGGTTGCCAACGATGCCTTTCGAAACCCGATTTCTTTTTCTTATAAAAACCGGTTTGGAAATGGAATTGTAAAACCAAAGCCGGTTTTCCAAACTGAGTTTTTGTTCATGAAAAATACATTTTTAATCAAAACTTTTTTTTTTTTAACGGTTTTGGAAACCAGACTCTTTTACTGAAGAAGGGTGTCAAAAAATGGATTTGGCCCCCTCCCCCAACACATTTAATAAACAGATTTTTTCCCAAAAAAGGCATTTTCCAAGAATAGGTTTTCTTAAACTCAAACAGCTTTTCCAGACCAGAACAGTTTCCCGTTTCATTTTTCCGTCAGAAAGCTGGACAGTGCTGACAGGGAAATTCAGTGAATAGTTTCATTACAAATTTCTGGTTTCTTTTTGGAAAAATTTCCTCCAAAATGAAAACATTTGACACCCCCCCCCCATTTGATTTGGGTTAAAACGTCTGTTTAATGTAGGAAAAATCTCAGTGAAAAATCTCCCCATTCTGCGGCTCAACCCCTCATCTCAGGGAACCGCCCGGGGAAATGTCCTAAGTTCTTCACCTCCCAAGGCATGTCTGGGATCCCCAGCTCAGCCGTCCGGTGGTGGGTCCCATGGAATGAAGTCTGGGGGCCCTTTGACCCTGCCCCCTGCCCCTGCTTACCGGAGAGGGCAAAGGCAGGGCCCACGGCCCAGGACATGTAGAAGGCCCAGTTGTACTTCTGCTGGACCTGGGGCTGCTGGGGCGAGTCGAGCACAAACACGAGGAACATCACCGAGCTGATCAGCCCGCAAACTCCTACAGGCCAAAGGGAGAGTGTCAGGCGCACATGCCCTACACCACCACTAGGGGGAGCTGGCACTCGGGTCAAGCTCCTCTTCTCCTCAGGTGAGCCGGTGTGTGGAGATAATCCCCTACTGGATAGTCCATCCACCAATCACCCCAACATACCCCTCTATCCATCCATCCATCCCCCCAACATCCATCCATCCATTCCCCCAACACCCCTGCATCCATCCATCCATCCATCCATCCATCCATTCCCCCAACACCCCTCCATCCATCCACATACAACCCCATCTCTCCATACACTCACCCATCCATCCCCCAATACACCCCTCCCTCCCTCCCTCCATCCATCCATCCATCCCCCCAACATCCCGCCATCCATCCATCCCCCCAATCCATCCATCCCCCCAACATACCTCTATCCATCCATCCATCCATCCGTCCATCCACCCAACACCCCTCTATCCGTCCATCCATCCACATACACCCCCATCTCTCCATACACCCACCCATCCATCCCCCAACACACCCCTCTATCCTTCCACCCATCCATCCATCCCCATATGTCCTGATCTCTCCATCCACCCATCCATCCATCCGCATATGCGACCCTCTATCCATCCATCCCTGCAATACACCCCCTATCCATCCATCCCTCCATCCCCCAACACACCACTCTGTCCTTCCATCCCTCCCTCCCTCCTTCCCTCCACCCACCCATCCATCCCCACAACACACCCCTCTATCCTATCCTTCCACCCATCCATCTCCATATGCACCCATCCCTCCATCCGCCCACTCATTCATCAACATACACACCCCTCTATCCATCCACCCACACACCCACCCATCCCTCCATCCCCCCAACACACCCCTCTATCCATTCATCCCCTCAACACACTCCTCTATCCATCCATCCATCCCTCCATCCCCCCACCCATCCACCACCTCAACACACCCTCTACCCATCCATCCACCCATCCCTCCATGCCCCCAACACACCCCTCTATCCTTCCATCCATCCATCCTCATATACACTCCGTATCCTTCCATTCATCCATCCATCCCCCTGCGCCCCGATCCTTCCATCCACATACCCATCCATCCCCATATGTGCCCCTCAGTCCCTCCCTCCACCCACATACATCCCCATCCCTCCCTCCATCCACCCATCTATCCCCCTACACTCCCGTCTATCCACCCCACCGACACACCTATCTCCACACCCCACCCTGTCCATCCAACCATACACACCCCATTGTCTATTCCTCCCTCCTTCTGCAGACACACCCCTCTCGCCATCCATCATCTACCCAGCAACCCCCGTCCCCACCCCTCTAGCCATCCATACCGAGGGGTGGGGATTTAGAGGGGAAGGATGGTCCCCTGATTAGGGCCCTGGCTTAGCCTGCATAAGTCCCAGGCTCAATTCCTTACTCCACCATTGGCTCCCTGCTTGACCTTGGCCAAGTCACTCAGCCTTTCTGAGCCTCAGTTTCCCATCTATACAATGGGGCTGGCTGCCTGCCTACAGGGTGCTGTGAAGCTAAGTCCCTTACAGACCATGAAGCTCTTTGAGAGCTACCGATGAGATGGGCTGTATAAGAAACAAGAGTTATCCTTCTATTCAACGCTGGTCATCAACCAGCCACCGCTCCCCCCCGGAGGTGGCTGCGTCTCAGGGCCCAGCCAGCCTCCCACCCACGCTACCTGCCGTGAAACAGGTCATGGCCCAGACGTTGGTTTCCGGGAAGAACTTGCTCGCCTGGCGGAGGAAGGAATCCAGGCAGCACAACGTGGCGAAGATGGCGGTGATGATCCCCACCAGCATGAATCCCCGGCTGGAGTCCAGCACACCTGGGGGGCGTTGGGAGAATCAGAGGGGCAGCCCAGCCCACTCGCCCACCCCCCGCCCTGGACACGTGTCCATCTCGGCTGCAAGAACAATGAACAATGATCGGCTACAGACAATTGAAGCTGGATGGGGGGTCTGGGTGAAGGCGGATTGACACCGGCTGGGGGATCCGGCCCCATCAACTCTGGCGGATCTATGGCCAATCAACACCAGCTGTGGGATCCAGCCCTGTCAACTCCAGTGGATCTATGGCCAATCGACACCGGCTGGGGGATCCGGCCCCATCAACTCTGGCGGATCTACGGCCAATCAACACCAGCTGGGGGATCCGGCCCTGTCAACTCCGGTGGACCTATGGCCAATCAACACCAGCTGGGGGATCCGGGCCCATCAACTCCAGTGGATCTACGGCCGATCGACATGGGCTGGGGAGACTCAGGTCCGTCGGGACAACGGTCGATGGACGCCAGTGGGGGACACGTACTTGTCCTGGGGGGCAGGTTCTTGCAGGCAATCCCCTTGCACACAGTCCATATCCCGAAATTCATGGGCCCCATGTCCGAGCTGAAGAGCAGCCAGCACGGACACACCCCAACGACCAGGATGAGAAGGAAACTGAAGCAGGTTAGAGAGATGCTCACCACCCGGTAGGGGAACATTGCGTGCGAGGCGATGGGCTCCGGGGGGCTGAGGTAACCTGTAGGGAGAGACACCAGGGATGTGAGGGGCTGGGCTGAAGCACGGGCAGTAGGGAGCTGGGGACAGCAGCAGCTCTGACCTAACGGCACTGCTCAAGGGCCGCTGGCTGAGGGAAAAGCCCGGAGGATGCTCACGCCTGAGTCTGCAGAAAGCCTGAGCCCATTGCTCTAGCGGGGGTGTCAGATGGATAACTGGATGGAGGGGGGTGGAGAGGTGGGGACAGGTGTGGTGTGTATGGGGATGGAGCGATGGGGGGAGGAAGGGATGGACAGATGGATGGAGGAGAGATGGACGGATGGACGGGGGGATGGAAGGGTGAAGGGAGGGGGATGGAAGGTGGATGGATGGGGACAGAGGGACAGATGGAGGGACAGAAGGATGGAGGGGGGATGGATGTATGGTGGGGTGGAGGGAGGGAGGATGGAGGGATGGGTGGAGGGGTGGAAGGAGGGGGGATGGAAGGGATGGATGGATGGAGGATGGAAGGTGGATGGATGGGGACAGATGGATGGATGGAAGGATGGAGGGGGGATAGATGGAGGGATGGATGGAGGGGTGGAGGGAGAGGGGAAGCAGGGGGAGGGGGAGTGGATGGATGGAGGGGTGGGAGGGGGATGGGGATGGATAGATGGAGGGGTGGAGGGATGGATGGAGGGGTGGAGGGAGGGGGACAGAGAGATAGACGGATGGGGACAGAGGAACGGATGGATGGAGGGGTGGAGGATAGAGGGACGGATGGTGGAGGGATGGAGGGGTGGAGGGGTGGAGGATGGAAAGAGGAGGGATGGAGGGGTAGAGGGATGGGTGGAGGGATGGAGGGATGGATGGAGGGTGGAGGGGTGGAGGATGGAAGGAGGATGGATGGAGGGGTGGAGGGAGAGGGGAAGCAGGGGGAGGGGGAGTGGATGGATGGAGGGGTGGGAGGGGGATGGGGATGGATAGATGGAGGGGTGGAGGGATGGATGGAGGGGTGGAGGGAGCAGGGAGGGGGGATGGAGGGATGGATAGATGGAGGGGTGGATGGATGGATGGAGGGGGATAGACGGATGGGGACAGAGGGACGGATGGATGGAGGGGTGGAGGATAGAGGGACGGATGGTGGATGGATGGAGGAGTGGAGGGATGGATGGAGGGGTGGAGGATGGAAGGAGGAGGGATGGAGGGGTGGAGGGATGGATGGAGGGGTGGAGGGATAGAGGGATGGAGGAATGGATGGAGGGGTGGAGGATGGAAGGAGGAGGGATGGAGGGGTGGAGGGATGGATGGAGGGGTGGAGGATGGAAGGAGGAGGGATGGAGGGGTGGAGGGAGGGGAGGGGGACAGAGAGATAGATGGATGGGGACAGAGGGACGGATGGATGGAGGGATGGATGGAGGGGTGGAGGGAGGGGGGACAGAGAGATAGACGGATGGGGACAGAGGAACGGATGGATGGAGGGGTGGAGGATAGAGGGACGGATGGTGGAGGGATGGAGGGGTGGAGGGGTGGAGGATGGAAAGAGGAGGGATGGAGGGGTAGAGGGATGGATGGAGGGGTGGAGGGATGGAGGGATGGATGGATGGATGGAGGGGTGGAGGGATGGAGGGATGGATGGAGGGTGGAGGGGTGGAGGATGGAAGGAGGATGGATGGAGGGGTGGAGGGATGGATGGAGGGGTGGAGGGATGGATGGATGGATGGAGGGGTGGAGGGATGGAGGGGTGGAGGGAGGGGGGACAGAGAGATAGACGGATGGGGACAGAGGGACAGACCCTTACTCCAGCCACCGACCCCGTCTCTGCGGCTCCGCCCAGCGTTGGTGCCGGGGGCTCTCCCAGCCGCTCGCTCTCACAGACACGTCCCGGGCTGGCCGCGCTGAGCTGGGGCGGCCAGGGGGGCAGCAGGACCCGGGACCTGGGGGGCAAATGACCCCCCTCAGCTCCGGCGGCGGCTGCGTCCGGGGGCCCCCAACGGCTGGTGGAACCCTCTGGGCGCGTCCAACTGCCGTGGAACCTTCCAGCCGCTGAGCCGGGCCCACGGCCGGCCCCACATGGCCGGCGCCCCGGGGCCAGGGGGTGGGAGGGGGGAGCTAGAGACAAGAAGCATTCCTTAAACTTAGGGCCAAAATCACCCACTGATAAAAACAAAGCCACAAAGGAACGAGCTGCGGGAGTAAAAAGACAAGGGAGGGATGGGGACAGAGGGCGGATGGAAGTCCAGCAGCAGAGGGGGGGCTACCCAGTTTATTGCCCCCAAGGCAGCATGGCCGATTACCTGCCCCCTGGGCATGTGGCATGTGTGTGCATTTGGTGCAAGGATCTCCTGGCCCGCAGAGACCGCGTACGGGCTCTGGAGACCAGGCTGGCTGAGCTGGAGGAGCTGAGGGAGACAGAGAGGTTCACAGATGAGACTTTCCGGGACGTGGTAGAATGGTCCCACCCCTGGTCCGACCGTCTCTGTGCTGTTGAGGAGGATGAAAGTCCCAGGGAAGGAGAACACCCAACTGGAGCAGAGCGAAACGATCCCATAGTTGGGACCCTCCTTCCAGATGATGCTGGGGTATCCTCTCGCACTGAGGACACCTCTCTGGGGGAGGGAACTCCAGTTATTGGGACGGGTATTAGTAATGGGCGAATCGATCATTAGAAACATAGAGAGCTGGTTTCAGAGTAGCAGGTGTGCTAGTCTGTATCCGCAAAAAGAAAAGGAGGATTTGTGGCACCTTAGAGACTAGCAAATTTATTTGAGCATAAGCTTTCGTGAGCTCCAACTCACTTCATCCGATGAAGTGAGTTATAGAGAGCTGGGTTTGCGATGACCGGGAGAACCATATGGTGACTTACCTGCCTGGTGCGAAGGTTGTGGACCTCTCGAGACATCTAGATAGATTTCTGTGTAGTGCTGGGGAGAAGCTGGTGGTTGTGGTTCATGTACG
Source organism: Natator depressus (assembly GCF_965152275.1). NCBI lineage: Eukaryota > Metazoa > Chordata > Testudines > Cheloniidae > Natator > Natator depressus. The sequence continues at coordinate 17,796,264 of NC_134257.1, forward strand.
TGTGACGAAGTGGGACTGTTCTTAATGTTTCCTCTGAATAGTGTGGGGGTGCCTCAGTTTCCCCTAGGCAGTTCTTAAGTATCTAGGGGGTGGGGTAAGGGTGTATGATCGTTGCAGAGCCCTAGAGGGCAGGTGTGTGCTGGGATCTGGACACAGAGAATGGCCGACACCCTGTTTCCTGGCAACTGATGGCCTGGGCCCTTCCCCCCTGCAAGGTGAGAGCTAAAGGGTCGGAGAACAAAGGAATCAGGTGCCCTCCTGGCCCGGGAAAGGGACAAAGCCCAGAGGAGGAGGGGCTGGAGGGAGTTTCAGTTTGGGGCTGGCTGAGGACATGGAGTGAAGGGCAGACGGGGTTGTCTGGCTCACTGCCCCCCAAAATGGACCCAGCTGAGGGGTCCTGTTCTCTGCACCTGCAAACTCTGTTTTAGACCATGTTCCTGTCATCTAATAAACCTCTGTTTTCCTGGCTGGCTGAGAGTCACGTCTGACTGCAAAGTTGGGGGGCAGGACCCTCTGGCCCCCCCAGAACTCCGCCTGAGCGGACTCGCTATGGGAAGCACACGGAGGGGCAGAGGATGCTGAATGCTCCGAGGTCAGACCCAGGAAGGTGGAAGCTGTGTGAGCTGTGTGTCCTGGAGACAGTCTGCTTCCAGAAAGGAGACTTCCCCAGAGTCCTTCCTGGCTTCATGGGGAGCAGTTCCAGAGCATCGCCCAGGGACTCCGTGACAACTGGTGTCAGCGGTGGGATGTACTGCACCCCGTGGATGGCGCTTCCTGCAGTAAGTGATAGGGGAGCAGTAAAACAAAGGGGGATTGACAAGGACCAGGCAAGCTAAAGGCTCAGAGAGGAGCGATTTTGGGGGGCGGTTAACCCCTGGGAGTGTGTGACCAGCGAGAAGGACTGTGCAGTAATGGGGTCCCCCTGGGGACTGCGGTGAGCAGTCTCAGGGGCGGAGGATCCTGCGGCTTGGCCCTGGGAGAGAGAAGGACTTTTGCAGTAACAGGATCCCCTGGGGGATTGCAGCGAGCAGTCCCAGGGGCGGAGGAGTCTGCAGCTCGACCCTGGCAAAGAGGCGGTGACCTCGAGAAGGGCTGGCACACGAGGGGTTCTCCCTGGAAACCGTGGGAAGCTGAGAGCACACAGGCCTGTGAGAGTCCACAACAACTTGGGAAGAGCGGAGTGATGGCCTGTCACTGTCTCCTTAAGAAGGACATTGTAACCCTGTGCAGAAAGAGAGGGTTGCGCATTGGAAAGTTCACCAAGGCACAGTTCATCGTGCAGCTGGAGGAGGATGACGGCTCTAAGGAACAGATTCCTGACCCCAAATGGGGCTATAGCAGGATCTGGGAGCAGCTGGAGTGGGAGCCAGGCATCCCCAAGACTCCTGTCCCCGACCAGACGAGGGTCTTCACGATCGGGTTCCCCATCGGGGGATCGGAGACGGACGGGATTGGAGCTGAGTCCGAGAGAGCAAGAGGACTGTGAGAGACAGCGAGAGCCCGAGAAAGAGCTGCAGCAGCAGCATGAACTGGCGATGGTGGAGCGGAGAGGCCTAAGCGACCTCCCAGGGGTGAGTGGGGATAGACCCCGGGGGGCCAGCTCCGCAGGGAACCTCGAGACTAAATTGCTGCCCCTGGTTAAGGAGGGGGGGGATGTGGATGCCACCTCACTGCCTTTGAGCAGGCTGGAGATTTGAACCAGGGGGACCCTGCGGAAAAGCCCCGGTGTCTAGCTCCCTTGCTGGTCCCAAGGCCATAGACTCCGTCAGCCAGATGGGTGGGGAGGTGGACGGGCTCCCACTCCTGACCCCAACCTATCTGTCTGTGTGGAGTTTCCTGGGGCCAGGCCCCTCGGACCCCCAGTGGGAGCGGAAGGTGATGGTCAATGGGGAGACATTCCTGGGGTGGCGAGATCCTGGGACAGAGAGAACTGTTGTCAGGCCCTGGGTGGTGCAGCCTCAGATGCTGAGGGGCTGGGTGCGCTGGGTGAGGGTCCCAGGGACGAAGCCCCTCGCCCTGCCTATGGCCCAGATCCCTGTGCAGACCCAGGAGGGGTGGGGCTGGCTGGTCATTGGGGTTCTCCAGGACACCAGCTGCGAGACCCTGTTGTGGGGTGACTGTGTCTCTTTGGGACAGGATCCAGGCCCTGCTCCGGTAACGGCCGAGGATTTGAATTTGAATCCAGGGAACCAATCGGTGGAGAGGGAAATGGTCAGTGAAAATGCAGATGACCTGGCTGGCAGCGGGAAGGAGCTGCTAGGCTCAGCTACCTGCCTGCCTGTAACCAGACCCCTGGGGCTCCCTGCCCCCCTTGCACACGGGAGAGGGGGCTCACGCTGGCTCTGATGCACTGAGGAAAGCAGCGAGCTCGCTGCCTACCCCCACTGGGACAGCAAGGGCAGCGCTGAGCACAGGGGGAGCTGAGACCCCAGCTGAGGCGGGGGAGACACAAGCAGGGGAGGGGGTCTGTTGGGAGTGGCAAGGTGCTGGGTAAGGAAAGTTTGGATGAGCCTAGGCAGCCTTGTGAGCTGATGGCTGTGTCTAGTCAGCAGGGTGGGAAGGCGAGGAGAGTGGCAGATGAGTGTCCCTGGACCTTACCGGTTAGCTGGGTGGAGAACTGGGACAGTGAAGGAAACGTGCCTGTGTCTGTCAGGGGTATTGACTTGCCTGAGGAGGGAGCTACCCTGATCTCCAAGGAGTTGTCTGTGACCAGCCTTGTCTGCTGGGACAAGGGGAATGAGATCCCAAGCTGGGTGTCTGGGAAAGGAGAAAGTGTGTCCGGCTTTTCTTTGTCTGTGGAGCAGACAGAAGGGGCCTTTCAGCCTGTGACGGTTGAGGGTCGTGCAGTTGTCTCAGAGTTGGTTCTGGATTCAGCTAAAGCCCAGGAAGGGAAGGGTCCTAAGTTTGTGTCTGCTCGGGAGAATGGCCCTGTAACTAGGTGGCATCCAGCTAGTGTCTATGCAAAATCCCAGAGACCAGACAATTCTGGTGCTTGTATTTTGCCCGTTGCTAGTGTGTTGTTGGGAAAGGGTGGAGCAACTCTGTCTAATCAGGGTTAGATCCTAGCCAGGATACAAAGAGAGCATGAAGGTGATTTGATTATGTTACCTACTGAGGGTCTGGAAACCTGTAGCAAGAAGGAAAAGATTCCTGAACTTGTGGGTGGCAAAGGGAAGGAGAATGCTTCTGACCTTTTCTCTAGGAAGTCTGTGAGTTTGCCTGAAAGGGGATTGTGTAGGAATCCACCAGATGGGCCAGAGGTAATTCTGGATGTAAGGGAGACCCAGAAAGAGTCTGTTGTTGCTCAGGAAAGTGTTCCTCTAGAGCAAGCCCTCGGTGAAGAGGGTAAGAGCAGAATTTCTGTGAGGGGTGAATTGTTGCATAGAAAAGCCCTCGGGAAAGGAATCCTCATGGAGTCTTTGCAAGCAGTTTACTGCAACTGAAGGGTGTGAAAGTGATTTAATCAAGAAAGTTTCAGTTCCTAACAGCCAGAAATTTTCTGTTGTGAATGGATCCATTGACTTTCCTGTCGAAAGATCCAGTGTGGATAGCTTTGAGAAGGTCTCAGATGAAGTGAAAGCTGTTAAGAAAGTTAAAGAGTCCTATAACCAAGTGGCTGTGTTTGGCCAGCTTGTTGGGGAGACAAGGTTGTTGAGAAAGGAATGTCTCCATGCTAGTTCTGTAAGTGAACAGTTTGTGGCCCAGGTCAAGATGGGCGCTCTTAACCAAGAGAACCCGAATTGCAGCCCTCCAGACTGGAGCACTGGGAGAAGACCCGATCCCAGTTTGACCCCCGGGGGTTTTGTGGTGGCAAAAGGGCACGGGCCGCATGAACCTTCCCATATGTGGCCTGCGAGTGCTATCGACCACCCCCGACCTAAGGGAGGGTGTGAAACTGGAAGGGCATAAAACTGGAAGGGCCTGGTGTAACTCCCACCAAGGAATGGGAGAGATGCTGGGACATCCATGGGAACGTTGGTGGCTTCGAACTTCCCCAGATCACCAGCTAAAGTGGCCCCGCTCAGTTCGGTCTCAAAGGGGGGAGAGATGTGACGAAGCAGGAGTGTTCTTAATGTTTCCTCTGAATATTGTGGGGGTGCCTCAGTTTCCCCTAGGCAGTTCTTAAGTATCTTGGTGGTGGGATAAGGGTGTAGATTGTTGCAGAGCCCTAGAGGGCAGGTGTGTGCAGGGGTCTGGACACAGAGAATGGCCGACACCCTGTTTCCTGGCACCTGATGGCCTGGGCCCTTCCCCCCTGCAAGGTGAGAGCTAAAGGGTTGGAGAACAAAGGAATCAGGTGACCTCCTGGCCCGGGAAAGGAACAAAGCCCAGAGGAGGAGGGGCTGGAGGGAGTTTCAGTTTGGGGCTGGCTGGGGAGCGGAGTGAAGTGCAGACATGGTTGTCTGGCTCACTGCCCCCCAAAATGGACCCCAGCTGAGGGGTCCTGTTCTCTGCACCTACAAGCTCTGTTTTAGACCATGTTCCTGTCGTCTAATAAACCTCTGTTTTACTGGCTGGCTGAGAGTCACGTCTGACTGCGGAGTTGGGGGGCAGGACCCTCTGGCCCCCCCAGGACCCCGCCTGGGCGGACTCGCTGTGGGAAGCGCCCGGAGGGGCAGAGGATGCTGAATGCTCCGAGGTCAGACCCAGGAAGGTGGAGCCGGGTGAGCTGTGTGTCCTGCAGACAGTCTGCTCCCAGAGAGGAGACTTCCCCAGAGTCCTGCCTGGCTTCGTAGGGAGCCGTTCCAGAGCATCGTCCGGGGACTCCATGACAGTAGGTACCAGTGACATAGGAAAGGATAGGAGACAGGTCCTGGAGGCCAAATTTAGGCTGCTAGGTAAGAGATTGAAGCCCAGGATCTCCATGGTGGCATTCTCTGAGATGCTCCCAGTTCCATGCGCAGGGCCGGTTAGACAGGCAGAACTGCAGGGTCTCAATGCGTGGATGAGACGATGGTATAGGGAGGAGGGGTTTAGATTTATCAGGAACTGGGGAAACTTTTGGGAAAGGGGGAGCCTATACAGGAAGGATAGACTCCACCGAAACAAAAATGGATGCAGATTGCTGGCCTGTAACATTAAAAAGGTCATAGAATGGTTTTTCAACCAAGGGCTGGGGGAAAGCCGATGGGTGAGGAGGAGCACGTGGTTTGGTCAGCGACATCCCTTAGGGGAGAATCTATTAATGGAGATTCCCTATGTCCTGGTAAGGAGGAGAGGATGGAAGATGATAAAATACAGGGAGAATCTGATGAGAAACAGTCAAATGAAAAAAAGGCCCATTCAATGACATCATGTAATGGGAGACAGCTAAAAAGTGACACGTTTTTAAAGCGCTTACATACCAGTGCTAGAAGGTTAAATAATAAGACGGGTGAACTAGAGAGCCTCGTCTTACATGAGGATCTCGATGTAACAGGCATCACAAAAACTTGGTGGAATGAGGATAATCAATGGGAGACAGTAACACCAGGGGACAAAATATATCGGAAGGACAGACCAGGTCATGCTGGGGGGGGGGCGGGGGAAAGTGGCACTATTTGTGAAAGAAAGCGTAGAGTCAAATGAAGTAAAAATCTTAAATGAATCAAACTGTCCCATAGAATCTCTCTGGAGAGTAATTCCATGCTCGAATAACAAGAAACCAGCAGCAGGGAGATAGGACTGACCACCTGACCAGGATGGTGATAGTGACTGTAAAATGCTCAGGGAGATTAGAAAAGGAGGACTTGTGGCACCTTAGAGACTAACAAATTTATTTGAGCATAAGCTACAGCTCACTTCATCAGATTAGAGAGGCTATTAAAATAAAAAACTCAATAATACTAATGGGGGTTTTCAATTATCCCCCTATTGACTGGGTTCCTGTCACCTCAGGACGGGATGCAGAGATAAAGTTTCTTGACACCTCAAAGGACTGCTTCTTGGAGCAGCTGGTCCTGGAACCCACACGAGGAGAGGCAATTCTTGATTTAGTCCTAAGTGGAGCGTGGGATCAGGTCCAAGAGGTGAATCTAGCTGGACTGCCTGGTGATAGTGACCAAAATATAATTAAATTTAACATCCCTGTGGCAGGAAAAACACCACAGCGGCCTAACACTGTAGCATTTAATTTCAGAAAAGGGAACGACACAGAAATGAGGAAGTCAGTTAAACAGAAATGAAAAGGTCCAGTGCCAAACGTGAAATCCCTGCAAGCTGCATGGAAACTTTTCAAAGACACCATAATAGAGGCTCAGCTTAAATGTATCCCCCAAATTAAAAAACAGAATTAGAGAACAACAAGAAGTGCCATCGTGGCTAAACAACAAAGTCAAAGAAGCACTGAGAGGCAAAAGGCATCCTTTAAAAAGTGGAAGTTAAATCCTACTGAGGAAAACAGAAAGGAGAATAAACTCTGGCAAGTGAAGTGTAAAAATACAATTCGGAAGGTCAAAAAAGAATTTGAAGAACAACTAGCAAAAGACTCAAAAAGTAATAGCAAAATGTTTGTAAGTAGATCAGAAGCAGGAAGCCTGCTAAACAACCAGTGGTGCCACTGGACGATTGAGATGCTGAAGGAGCACTCAAGGACGATAAAGCCATTGCGGAGAAACTAAATGAATTCTTTGCGTCGGTCTTCACGGCTGAGGATGTGAGGGAGATTCCCAAACCAGAGCCGTTCTTTTTAGAACGTTCCTCAGCTCTCGTCCCCTAACGCCCCTACTTTACTTGCGCTATATTGATGACATCTTCATCATCTGGACCCATGGAAAAGAAGCCCTTGAGGAATTCCACCATGATTTCAACAATTTCCATCCCACCATCAACCTCAGCCTGGTCCAGTCCACACAAGAGATCCACTTCCTGGACACTACAGTGCTAATAAACGATGGTCACATCAACACCACCCTATACCGGAAACCTACTGACCGCTATTCCTACCTACATGCCTCCAGCTTTCACCCTGACCACACCACACGATCCTCGTCTACAGCCAAGCTCTGCGATACAACCGCATTTGCTCCAACCCCTCAGACAGAGACAAACACCTACAAGATCTCTATCAAGCGTTCTTACAACTACAGTACCCACCTGCGGAAGTGAAGAAACAGATTGACAGAGCCAGAAGAGTTCCCAGAAGTCACCTACTACAGGACAGGCCTAACAAAGAAAATAACAGAACGCCACTAGCCGTCACCTTCAGCCCCCAACTAAAACCCCTCCAACGCATTATTAAGGATCTACAACCTATCCTGAAGGATGACCCAACACTCTCACAAATCTTGGGAGACAGGCCAGTCCTTGCCTACAGACAGCCCCCCAACCTGAAGCGAATACTCACCAACAACCACATACCACACAACAGAACCACTAACCCAGGAACCTACCCTTGCAACAAAGCCCGTTGCCAACTGTGCCCACATATCTATTCAGGGGACACCATCACAGGGCCTAACAACATCAGCCACACTATCAGAGGCTCGTTCACCTGCACATCCACCAATGTGATATATGCCATCATGTGCCAGCAATGCCCCTCTGCCATGTACATTGGTCAAACTGGACAGTCTCTACGTAAAAGAATAAATGGACACAAATCAGATGTTAAGAATTATAACATTCATAAACCAGTCGGAGAACACTTCAGTCTCTCTGGTCACGCGATCACAGACATGAGGGTCGCTATCTTAAAGCAAAAAAACTTCAAATCCAGACTCCAGCGAGAAACTGCTGAATTGGAATGCATTTGCAAATTGGATACTATTAATTTGGGCTTGAATAGAGACTGGGAGTGGCTAAGTCATTATGCAAGGTAGCCTATCTCCCCTTGTTTTTTTCCTACAAACCCCCTCCCCCCCCCCAAGACGTTCTGGTTAAACTTGGATTATTGCTGTGCACATTGTAAGATGAGCTATTGCCAGCAGGAGAGTGAGTTTGTGTGTGTGGTTTTTGGAGGGGGGGGTGTGGGGGGGGGTGAGAAAACCTGGATTAGTGCTGGAAATGACCCACCTTGATTATCATGCGCATTATAAAGAGAGGTTTCAAAGAGGGATGGGCTACTACCAGCAGGAGAGTGAGTTTGTATGTGTGTGTGTGGGGGGGGGAAGGGTGAGAAAACCTGGATTTGTGCTGGAAATGGCCCTACTTGATGATCACTTTAGATAAGCTGTTACCAGCAGGAGAGTGGGGTGGGAGGAAGTTTTGTTTCATGGTCTCTGTGTGTATATAATGTCTTCTGCAGTTTCCACACTATGCATCCGATGAAGTGAGCTGTAGCTCACGAAAGCTCATGCTCAAATAAACTGGTTAGTCTCTAAGGTGCCACAAGTACTCCTTTTCTTTGTTCTTTTTAGGTGACAGATGTGAGGAACTGTCCCAGATTGAGGTATCATTAGAGGAGGTTTGGGAACAAATTGATACATTAACAGCAATAAATCACCAGGAGCAGATGGGATTCACCCAAGAGGTCTGAAGGAACTCAGATAGGAAATTGCAGAACTGCTAACTGTGGTCTGTAACCTAGCATTTCAATCAGCTCTGGATCACAGGACTGGAGGAGAGCGAATGTGAGACCGATTTTTACAAACAGCTCCAGAGGTGATCCCGGCAATGACAGGCCGGTGACCCTGACTTCAGTACCAGGCAAACTGGTTGAAACTTCCCTGAGATTTAATCTCGACTGACTCTGCTGAAGTTTGAACCCGTTGTCCCTTGTCCTGCTCTTAGAGAGAACAACTTTTCTCCAGCTTCTTTCTGGCAGCCTTTCCAGTGTTTGAAAACCGCGATCTTGTCCCCCTCCCCCAATCTCTTTTCCAAGCTAACCGCACCCAGTTCCTTCGGGCTGTGCCCCTCGGGCTCGCGTTCCATCCCTTTGATCATCTTTCTCCCTCGCCTCCGGATCCTTTCCAGTTTCTCTGCATCCTTTCTGCACATTGGTGACCGAACCTGGACCCAGTCCTCCAGCTGAGGCCTAGCCAGCGCCGAGCAGAGCGGGACTGGCACCTCCCGGGACTGGCATGCTCTGCCTCTGGTAATGCGACCGGAAATTGCATTTGCTGTTTCTGCACCAGCGTCGCATTCCTGACTCCTGCCGAGGTTGTGACCCGCCCCGTGCTGCTGCCAGTTCTCCAGGTTATCGGGGTCCCTCTGAGTTTTAGCTCCGTCCTCCAAAGTGAATTTTAGCTCCACCCCCAGCTTTGTGTCATCGGCAGATTCGATCAGCCTGCTCCAGGCCATGAGTAAAGACGTTAAAGAACACGGGCCCCAGCACGGATCCCTGCGGAGCCCCACTGGGGATCCGCCGTCCCTTGGCCCTTCCACTAACCGTCGCTCGCTGTTTGCCGTTGAACCCATTCTGCACCCACTGGCCGGCAGTCCTGCCGAGCGCTCTCGCACTGTGATGCTGTGACAAGCGACAAGCCCCTGGCAGGTCCTGCCCTGACACAGCCTGGCCAGTGTAAGTTCATTGCCCCCGGTCTGCCCCACCCGCAAAGTGGAGAGGACGCGCCCCGGCCTTTGTAAACTGAGCTGACATTTCCCAAGCACTTCAGCCAAACACGTAGGCTTAGGCGGAATATAAAAGAGGTTTATTAACTGCAGACAGATTTTAAGTGATTAGACGCAGTGAGCGTAGTGATTGCAGTTGGTTACCGAGAGAAATCAAAGGAAATTCCCAATCTGAGTTAAATACACGAGACAGGATTGGAATCAAGCCCTGTCTCACCCTGACAGATGGTACAAGCAGGTCACAGTCCCTCAATACACAGGCTGGGACTAGGGTGACCAGACAGCAAGTGTGAGAAATTGGACTGGGGAAGCGGGGGGTAATAGGACCCTGTATAAGCCAAAGCCCCAAATATCGGGACTGTCCCTATAAAATCGGGACATGTGGTCACCTAGCTGGGACTCACCTCCAGCCTGGGTCCATCCTCCCCAGTTCAACCTCTTTGTCTTCCAGATGTGCTTCCAGGTGTTGAGATGGGGGGGGGAGGAGAGGCCAAGTGATGAGCTCACTTCCTCTCTTTTATACTTTCTTCCAGCTTGCTGGAAAGCGGGGGTCAGGCAGCCCCCCCCCCGACAGACATTGCCTAGGTGCTCTCTCTGAGAAGTCGCTGGGGTGGCCGTTGGGACAGTGGATTGCCTTTCCTGGGCCATCAGCGCATGTCTGACTGGTCCTTGGCTGCAGTTGAAAGGCCGGCTGGGGGTGTTCCCGGGCTCACAACGTATGCCAGGAACACGCACGCAGAGCCACGCTTCGTGAGGCCCCGTGCGAGGCTGGCACGGGCGGTCCAACGGGAGATACGGTTCAGCAGGGCAAGACTCACACGGCAGGCTCCGTAGAGAACCTCTCACCATTATCTGGCCGCGGTGACCGTGGGAGCTCCAGGTGCTACTTGGAGGTCGTGAGTGTCACAGAGAGACGGACGGGTGAGGTGAGCCTGATGATGTCACAAGACGCCCCCACCTTAACAGGAAGTGACATCATAGGAAATGACCACGTCCCCGGAAATGCTGGCGTAGAGCCCCTTGCAAACACCAAAGAGATGGGCGGGTGAGAGGAGCCTGCTGATGTCACCGGGAGATTCACCGTGACAGGAAGTGACATCACTGCAAATGATGACGTCGCCGGAAATGACACCGGAAACGGGGTTGCAACTTGAACCTGTGTGCTTTAGGGTCCTGGCCAAACCCCTGCCCGCCCTGGCCTCCCGGCAGGAAGTCCCGCCGTAGCGAAGGACGGAAGCTAATGGGAGCTGGTGTCTGGAAACATCCCCTGCCCAGCATCCAAGCGGCAGTGCCACCCCTGGGAGTGCTAACGAACTGCAGGGGATCTGCCAGGGGCCGGGGGGGGGGCCGGTTCAATACGGAAATCAATACGTACCATGCTGAGCCTCCCCCGCTCCGACCGCACACCCCTACGCGTCAGCCACCGCCCCCCACTGGAACCTGCCCGGGGCATCAGCAAACCCTTACAACCAGACTCAACGGGGTTCTTTCCTGAACCCCGCTTCCAGCCTTCAAACAACCTCCCACCTCGTCATCGCTCCCCACAGACCAGGACCCACCAGCTCCGAGCGGCACCAGACCTGGCCAGAAGAGATGGGAACCTGCAGCCGTATCTCCCCTGCTGTGATGATCAACACCCCGAACAACACATCTCTTGAGAGCCCGGGGTCCTGCCCAGTCCCAGCACGAGCCATGGCACCAGTGTGCCCGACGCCCCAGCCACGCGGGTGGGGGTGGGTGAAGCCAGACAATGAGGGGCGCGCGGGGCATCGGCGGGGACACTATCTCTGTTCATGTCAGCATCACTTGCTGGGAATCAGGTCCCAGGAACGGACAGTCCCGTTCGGCGAACAGCTCCCCCTTTACCCACCGGCCACGTCCCAGCACCAAACTGGTTGGCAATGGACCTGTAGCCGTCCGGGGTTGGCATAAATACGGCCAGACCGGGTCAGATCAATCGTCCAGCTAGCCCAGGGTCCTGTCTTCTGACAGCGGCCAATGCCAGATGCCCCAGAGGGAATGACCAGAACAGGGTAATTATCGAGTGATCCACCCCGTCGTCCATTCCCAGGTTCTGCAGTTGGAGGTTTAGAGTCACCCAGAGCGGGGGTTACGTCCCTGACCAGTTCTACTTTTGGCCTTCACAACATCCCCTGGCAAGGAGTTCCACAGGTGTGTGAAGAAGTATTTCCTTATGTTTGTTTTAAACCTGCTGCCTATTAATTTCACTGGGTGACCCCTGGTTCGTGTGTAATGCGAGGGCGTAAATAACACTTCTTTAGTCACTTTCTCCACCCCATTCATGATTTTATCGACCTTGATCGTATCCCCCCTTACTGGAGTCTTTTCCAAGCTGAGAAGTCCCAGTCCTGTTAATCTCTCCTCATACGGCAGCCGTTCCACCCCCTAGTCAGGTTTGTGGCCCTTCTCTGCACCTTTTCCCATTGGAATCGATCTTTGTGGAGATGGGGCGACCACCTCTGCGTGCCGTATCCCAGGCCTGGGTGGGCCATGGGTTTATGGAGCAACAATCGGATCTTTTCTGTCTTCTTCTCGGTCCCGTTCCTGACGGTTCCTGGCAGCCTGTGGGCTGTTGTGACAGCTGCTGGACCCTGCATGGAGGGTTTCAGAGAACTGCCCAGGAGGGAACCCCCACCGCCAGCTGCCGCTCGCCAAAGGTTGTTGCCAGAGCTGGCGCCGAGCCAGGAATAGAACCCAGGAGTCCTGGGAGGGCGGATGGGGCAGGAGATGAACTGAAGAATGGACTGTTCCAGGGTGACACTCGTCCCTTCATCCCTGGATTATCGAACTAGATGAAAGGGGCTGGAATGATGCTAATGTTCAACAATGTTTAACAAGGACAAGTGGAGAGTCCTGCACTTAGGACGGAAGAATCCGATGCACCGCTACAGACTCGGGACTGAGCGGCTCGGCAGCAGTTCTGCAGAAAAGGACCTAGGGGTTACAGTGGACGAGCAGCTGGATATGAGTCAGCAGCATGCCCTTGTTGCCAAGAAGGCCAATGGCATTTTGGGCTGTGTAAGTAGGGGCATTGCCAGCAGATCGAGGGACGTGATCGTTCCCCTCTATTCGGCACTGGTGAGGCCCCATCTGGAGTACTGTGTCCAGTTTTGGGCCCCACACTACAAGAAGGATGTGGAAAAATTGGAGACAGTCCAGGAGGAGAAATGATCAGGGGACTGGAACACATGACTTAGGAGGAGAGGCTGAGGGAACTGGGCTTATTTAGTCTGCAGAAGAGAAGCGTGAGGGGGGATTTGATAGCAGCCTTCAACTACCTGAGGGGGGTTCCAAAGAGGATGGAGCTCGGCTGTTCTCAGTGGTGGCAGACGACAGAACAAGGAGCAATGGTCTCAAGTTGCAGAGCGGGAGGTCTAGGTTGGATATTAGGAAAAACTTTTTCACTAGGAGGGTGGTGAAGCACTGGAATGCGTTACCTAGGGAGGTGGTGGAATCTCCATCCTTAGAGGTTTTTAAGGTCAGGCTTGACAAAGCCCTGGCTGGGATGATTTAGTTGGGGATTGGTCCTGCTTTGAGCAGGGGGTGGGACTAGAACCTCCTGAGGTCCCTTCCAGCCCTGATATTCTATGATAAAGGGGGGCAGGGACTTGGGTTACAACAGTGCCCCCTACTGAGCCATCCACGCAGCCCCCTGCAGCACGGCGCCCCCTAGCGCCCCGCTGGGGCATTGGGGCCGGCCCTGCCTGCCAGGGGAGACCCCCACCCCGCCCCCTGCAGCACGGCGCCCCCTAGCGCCGGGGAAGGTTCCGTGGCAGTTGGAGGTGGCTGCAGACAGGCCGGGACGGTCGGGGTCTCTGGGGCCATGGGATGGGGCTGCGATGGGCTCTCCGACCTGGGCCTGCAGCCCCGATGGAAACAAGGGTCCCGATGCCGAGAACAGCCAGTGAGTGAGTAAGGGTGGGAGGGGAGAGCAGCGGGGCCCTGAAAACACCCTGAGAGCAGCTGGACCCAGAGAGAGAGAGAGAGGGTAGGGGTGTGTCTGGGGGTAGATAGATAGATGTGGACAGACGGACAGACAGACAAATGGGGTGTACAGAGATGGACAGACAGATGGGGGGTGTACGGGGATGGACGGACGGACAGGGGGTGGAAGGGGACGGACAGACAGACCGGGGTGGACGGACAGACGGGGGTTTTCGGGGATGGACGGACAGACAGAGCGGGGTGGACGGGGATGGACGGACAGACGAGGGTTGTACGGGGATGGATGGACGGACGGACAGGGGGTGGAAGGGGATGGACAGACAGACCAGGGGTGGACGGGGATGGATGGACGGACAGGGGGTGGACGGGGATGGACAGACAGGGGGTGGACAGGGATGGACGGACAGGGGGTGGACGGATGGACAGGTGTGTTGATGGATGGGGGGGATGGGGAAGGTGCCAGAGGGGGTCTCCCCCACCCCCGCTCAGCCTCTCGTCTCCCCGCAGGGCCCCCCCCCCGCGGCCCGTGGACCCTGCGCTGTCTGGGCGCGGGCACCACCTGCTGCAGCCTGGCGCTGCTCCTGGTCGCCATGACGAGCCCGCACTGGCTCCTCATCGACTCCCCGGACGACGGGGACCACAGCGGGGTCTGGTGGCTCTGCTCCCGCCCCGTGTGCGCCGGCATCGTCACCGAGACGCGTAAGGGACGGGCCCTGCCCCTCCCCCCAGCCCTGCCGGTGCCCCTCACTCCCGACCCGCAGCCCCCTGACCCCGGGGCCTGGGCTCCCCCCCGCCCTGCCGGTGCCCCTCACTCCCGACCCGCAGCCCCCTGACCCCGGGGCCTGGGCTCCCCCCGCCCTGCCGGTGCCCCTCACTCCCGACCCGCAGCCCCCTGACCCCGGGGCCTGGGCTCCCCCCCGCCCTGCCGGTGCCCCTCACTCCCGACCCGCAGCCCCCTGACCCCGGGGCCTGGGCTCCCCCCGCCCTGCCGGTGCCCCTCACTCCCGACCCGCAGCCCCCTGACCCCGGGGCCTGGGCTCCCCCCCGCCCTGCCGGTGCCCCTCACTCCCGACCCGCAGCCCCCTGACCCCGGGGCCTGGGCTCCCCCCAGCCCTGCCGGTGCCCCTCACTCCCGACCCGCAGCCCCCTGCCCCCGGGGCCTGGGCTCCCCCCAGCCCTGCTGGTGCCCCTCACTCCCGACCCACAGCCCCCTGGGCTCCCCCAGCCCTGCCGGTGCCCCTCACTCCCGACCCGCAGCCCCTGCCCCCAGCGCCTGGGCTCCCCCCAGCCCTGCCGGTGCCCCTCACTCCCGACCCGCAGCCCCCCTGCTAGCCCAGACCTGGGCCCCTCCCCCCAACTGCTCTGCCGGTGCCCCTCACTCCCGACCCGCAGCCCCCTGACCCCGGGGCCTGGGCTCCCCCCCGCGCTGCCGGTGCCCCTCACTCCCGACCCGCAGCCCCCTGACCCCGGGGCCTGGGCTCCCCCCAGCCCTGCCGGTGCCCCTCACTCCCGACCCGCAGCCCCCTGCCCCCGGGGCCTGGGCTCCCCCCCGCCCTGCCGGTGCCCCTCACTCCCGACCCGCAGCCCCCTGACCCCGGGGCCTGGGCTCCCCCCCGCCCTGCCGGTGCCCCTCACTCCCGACCCGCAGCCCCCTGACCCCGGGGCCTGGGCTCCCCCCCGCCCTGCCGGTGCCCCTCACTCCCGACCCGCAGCCCCCTGACCCCGGGGCCTGGGCTCCCCCCCGCCCTGCCGGTGCCCCTCACTCCCGACCCGCAGCCCCCTGACCCCGGGGCCTGGGCTCCCCCCCGCCCTGCCGGTGCCCCTCACTCCCGACCCGCAGCCCCCTGACCCCGGGGCCTGGGCTCCCCCCCGCCCTGCCGGTGCCCCTCACTCCCGACCCGCAGCCCCCTGACCCCGGGGCCTGGGCTCCCCCCCGCCCTGCCGGTGCCCCTCACTCCCGACCCGCAGCCCCCTGACCCCGGGGCCTGGGCTCCCCCCAGCCCTGCCGGTGCCCCTCACTCCCGACCCGCAGCCCCCTGCCCCCGGGGCCTGGGCTCCCCCCAGCCCTGCCGGTGCCCCTCACTCCCGACCCACAGCCCCCTGGGCTCCCCCAGCCCTGCCGGTGCCCCTCACTCCCGACCCGCAGCCCCTGCCCCCAGCGCCTGGGCTCCCCCCAGCCCTGCCGGTGCCCCTCACTCCCGACCCGCAGCCCCCCTGCTAGCCCAGACCTGGGCCCCTCCCCCCAACTGCTCTGCCGGTGCCCCTCACTCCCGACCCGCAGCCCCCTGACCCCGGGGCCTGGGCTCCCCCCAGCCCTGCCGGTGCCCCTCACTCCCGACCCGCAGCCCCCTGACCCCAGGGCCTGGGCTCCCCCCAGCCCTGCCGGTGCCCCTCACTCCCGACCCGCAGCCCCCTGACCCCGGGGCCTGGGCTCCCCCCAGCCTTGCCGGTGCCCCTCACTCCCGACCCGCAGCCCCCTGCCCCCGGGGCCTGGGCTCCCCCCCGCCCTGCCGGTGCCCCTCATTCCCGACCTGCAGCCCCCTGACCCCGGGGCCTGGGCTCCCCCCAGCCCTGCTGGTGCCCCTCACTCCCGACCCGCAGCCCCTGCCCCCAGCGCCTGGGCTCCCCCCAGCCCTGCCGGTGCCCCTCACTCCCGACCCGCAGCCCCCCTGCTAGCCCAGACCTGGGCCCCTCCCCCCAACTGCTCTGCCGGTGCCCCTCACTCCCGACCCGCAGCCCCCTGACTCCGGGGCCTGGGCTCCCCCCAGCCCTGCCGGTGCCCCTCACTCCCGACCCGCAGCCCCCTGCCCCCAGGGCCTGGGCTCCCCCCAGCCCTGCCGGTGCCCCTCACTCCCGACCCGCAGCCCCCTGACCCCGGGGCCTGGGCTCCCCCCAGCCCTGCCGGTGCCCCTCACTCCCGACCTGCAGCCCCCTGACCCCGGGGCCTGGGCTCCCCCCAGCCCTGCCGGTGCCCCTCACTCCCGACCCGCAGCCCCCTGACCCCGGGGCCTGGGCTCCCCCCAGCCCTGCTGTTCCCCCTACTCCCGACCCACAGCCCCCTGGGCTCCCCCAGCCCTGCCGGTGCCCCTCACTCCCGACCCGCAGCCCCCCTGCTAGCCCAGACCTGGGCCCCTCCCCCCAACTGCTCTGCTGGTGCCCCTCACTCCCGACTTGCAGTCCCCCCAACCCTTATCCAGCGCCGGGCTCCCCCCCAGCTGTGCGGATGGTTTGGCTGAGCCCGTTGGATTCCCGGTTCCCCGCAGCGTTCTTCAAGGCGATCAGGGCACTGCTACTGTTTGCGCTGCTGGCTTCGTCCGTGGCGGTGGCGTCTCTGCTTGTCTCCGTCCGACCCTTCGCCCGATGGCGGGGCTCTCGCTTCCTGGTCTCGGCCACGGCCAATTTCATCGCAGGTAAAATAATCACCTGCCTTCCCTCCCCCGTCCCGTGGGGAACACACAAGCCCCTCGCAGCTGTCAGCGCCGGCTACCTGGCACCAAGATGCAGCCACCTCTGGGGTGGGGCAGCTGAGGAACAGCCGCACATAACGGTGCATGGGGACGGCTCGCCCGGTGCTGAGATGCAGCCACCTCCGGGGTGGGGAAACTGAGGAACAGCCGCCTAGGCTGTGCATTGCCCCCTGGTGGCTGGTTACGGGTGGAGCAAGGAGCTGATGGGAAATGCCCCCGAGTGGCCCTGGCTGTGGGAGCAGTTTCCCTGTAGACCCCATCACAGGTGCATGGGGAAAAGGGGGGGCTGGGGCTGGCTGCATTCTGGGGGTGTCTGGTCTCCCCAGGGCTGCTGGTGCTGATCAGCGTCGTGATCTTCACGGCCCACGTGATGCTGGACTCCGTCAACCCGCAGGCCAGGGCCTCCTTCGAATGGGCCTTTTTCCTCGCCTGGACCCTCAGCCCCCTCTTCGTCCTCAGCGGTGAGACCCCCCCCCGCTCCTCCTCCGACTCCCAGGGCTCTGCCCCCTGGCCAGGCCGCAACCTGGAGCTGGGCTGTGGTAAGAGCCGCCCAGGGAGCCCAGGCTGCTGTGGGGAGTCCCGGACCCCCAAGAGCTGCCCCAGCCCGTGTCTCTGCCCCCCAGGGTGCACTGCTGCCGGTGGGACCCAGGGACGGGGGCTCCAGTCCGGGCTCCTGCCCCCTCCCTGGGGCCTGCAGACATGCTCTGCGGGGAGGCCCGGGACGGTGCCAGGGAGGGCCCCTCGGGTACAGCCCCTGCTGCTACTGGCCTGGCCTCAGCGGGCACCACCCACCCCCCGGGCTGGTTCAGTGCCTGCACCCGGCTCCCGCCACTGCCAGGCTATGCCCGCCGGGTCCCTCCTGCACCCGCCGGGTCCCTCTGCTGCCAGGCAGCGCCTGCCGGGTCCCTCCTGCACCTGCTAGGTCCCTCCTGTGCCCGCCGGGTCCCTCCTGCACCCGCCAGGTCCATCCTGGGCCCGCCGGGTCCCTCTGCGGCCAGGCTGCACCCGCCGGGTCCCTCCTGCGCCCGCAGGGTCCCTCTGCGGCCAGGCTGCACCTGCCAGGTCCCTCCTGCGCCCGCCGGGTCCCTCTGCGGCCAGGCTGCACCCGCCGGGTCCCTCCTACGCCCGCCGGGTCCCTCCTGCGCCCGCCGGGTCCCTCTGCTGCCAGGCTGCGCCCACTGGGTCCCTCCTGCACCCGCTAGGTCCCTCCTGCACCCGCCAGGACCATCCTGCGTCCACCGGGTCCTTCCGCTGCCAGGCTGCAGCTGCCGGGTCCCTTCTGTGCCCGCCGGGTCCCTCCTGCGCCCGCTGCCACCTGGGCCTTGTGCCCGAGGCAGCAACCACACGTGGCGCCGCTCCTCCTACCGCCCCTAGCCCGAGGCTGGCAGTTTGGGGGGGCAACACCCGCTCTGCGTGGGCATGGCCCCCCCCCAGCTTCCCCAGTCCTGGCGCTCCTGGGCCCCCAGGTGGCGGGGGGAAGAAATGTTCTCTGTGCCCAGGGCCCCTATAAATCTTTATCCACCTCTGCCCCCACCATCCCTCCACCCTGGGGGTCAGACCGGAGGGGGTGAACCCTGCCCCCCCAGCTGGGGGGCTTCTGCCATCTAACCCTCTCCTCTCCCCCACAGGGATCCTGTCTCTGTTTGTCCACAGCTGCCCCCCGGTGCTGAGCCCCCGCGTGGGACCCTGGGGCCAGCCCAGCCAGGACCTCGGGGAGACGCCAGCCCAGGGGGAACTGGAGGGGGGGCCGGGGGCAGAGCCCCTCCCGCTGGGGCGGGTGACGCTGGTCCACTGGGGGCTGGAGGGGGGGCTGGGGGCAGAGCCCCTCCCGCTGGGGCAGGTGACGCCCGCACAGCGGGGGCTGGAGGGGGGGCCGGGGGCAGAATCCTCGCTGGGGCAGGTGACGCTGGCACAGGGGGCGCTGGAGGGGGGGCCGGGGGCAGAGCCCCTCCCGCTGGGGCAGGTGACGCCGGCACAGGGGGGGCTGGAGGGGGGGCCAGGGGCAGAGCCCCTGCCGCTGGGGCAGGTGACGCCGGCACAGGGGGGGCTGGAGGGGGGGCCGGGGGCAGAGCCCCTCCCGCTGGGGCAGGTGATGCCGGCACAGGGGGGGCTGGAGGGGGGGCCAGGGGCAGAGCCCCTCCCGCTGGGGCAGGTGACGCTGGCACAGGGGGGGCTGGAGGGGGGGCCGGGGGCAGAGCCCCTCCCGCTGGGGCAGGTGATGCCGGCACAGGGGGGGCTGGAGGGGGGGCCAGGGGCAGAGTCCCTCCCATTGGGGCATGAGTGGACAGCCCAGGAGGGGCTGGAGGGGGGGCCGGGGGCAGACCCCCTCCCGCTGGGGCAGGAGGGGGCAGCCCAGGAGGGGCTGGAGGGGGGGCCGGGGGCAGAGCCCCTCCCGCTGGGGCGGGTGACGCTGGTCCACTGGGGGCTGGAGGGGGGGCCGGGGGCAGAGCCCCTCCCGCTGGGGCAGGTGACGCCCGCACAGCGGGGGCTGGAGGGGGGGCCGGGGGCAGAATCCTCGCTGGGGCAGGTGATGCCGGCCCAGGGGGGGCTGGAGGGGGGGCCAGGGGCAGAGCCCCTCCCATTGGGGCATGAGTGGACAGCCCAGGAGGGGCTGGAGGGGGGGCCAGGGACAGAGCCCCTCCCGCTGGGGCAGGAGGGGGCAGCCCAGGAGCCCGAGGGCGAGTTCAAAGGGGGTGTTTTGCCATAAGCCCCTTTGGAGCCGATTAGCCCCAGGGTGCGAAGCGGGCACTGGGCGGGGTGCGCTTGTGGGTGTGAGGTGGGGCGATTGTGTGATCGCATGGGGGGGGGAGGTGGGAGATTGTGGGGTTGTGTTGCTGGGGGCGATTGTGTGCGTGTGACTGGGGTTTGCCGCCCGGCGTTGCCCGAAGCCGGCGAATCTCCCCCGGGACACACGTGGCCCCGTTGTCTGACCGGAGAGGCCGTTTCTCCTTATTCCTAATTATTCCGATTCATTCGTTCTCAATCACTCAAATGAAGGCTCCGTTTGTGACACAACCGGCCCCTGAGCTTTGTGCGGGGCGGGAACCGACGCCAAATTGGGTGTCCCGGGTGGGACCCGCTCCCCAGAGCGATTTGGGTGCCCAACTCCCCTGGGCACCCTCGCTGAAAACGTCACCCCATTGCGCCGTGGCGGCCGATTGGGCTGCAGGAGAGTTGGGAGCCGTTGGGCCAGGGAGCGAGAAGGAGGCAGAAAAGGCCGGAGCGCGGCTCCCTAAAGCCAGGGTCCACCCGCCCCCGGGACAGGGCGCCGATCGGGCCGGCCCAGCGCCAGAGAGAGACCTTAGAAATGGAAAAGGAGCAGAAAGGGGCAAAGGCCGAGCCCGGGTGCTGGGCGGCTTCCGTGCGGGAAGAGCCGGTAAAGCCGGCGCGGGTCAGCGTAGGAACGAGATGGCGAAGGGGAAAGGTGACGGAGGGCGAGAAAGCCGTGCGGGGGCTGGAGGGTGGCCAGAGAAATGCGCCTGACCCATCCCATGGGACGAAAGCAGGGGTCGCCCGATGACGTGAGCAGGCGGTCGGTGTCGTCCAATGAGACGGAAGCGCCTTTAACCTGGGGAACTCCTCGCTGGGGGATGCCGCGAGGGCCAACGGGGTTCACAAAGGAATGAGATGAGTTCAGGGAGGAGCAGCCCATCGATGGGTGTTAGCCAGGGCGGGCAGAGACACAACCCCAGGCTCCAGCGCCCCTCAACCTCCGACGGTGGGGTGGGGACAAAGACCTATGCAAGCTCACCACCGTGTTCTCCTGGAGCTGTCTTGAGATCCCGGGGGGTTGCTGTTCCCAGGGGAGGAGCGGACGAGGGGGTGCCCTACCCCTTCCCATCTCCAGGGGCCCTCCTAGGGAACCCAATTCGCAGGGGTGGCTCCCCAAACTCCTTTGCTGGCCCGAATCCTTCCAAGAGTGTGTGGGAGCCGGTCCCCAGGACAGGGCCAGAGCTACCGTGTCGCACTAAGCCCCCCCCATCGCCTTCGTAATGGCCCGCCCCCAAAGAGATGAACCCCAACGCGCGGCTGCCCGGGGCCAGCAAAGTTCCTCGGGCTGGTGTCAGGCCGGCGCCCATGAGTCCGTGGAAGGAAAAGAGCTAAAGGGGATGGGAACCCACCGCCAGGGCCTGGAGGAGATTGAGGACGCCGAGGGTGGGGTGCTGGCAGAACCGCCCCCCCAGCCACTAGGGGGCCTGACCGGGGACTGGGCGCCGGCAGAAACGCCCCCGGCACACTCCGGCGTGACTCCGACTCAGCCCCGCGGCGGAAGGCTCTTGCGGGGCTGAGACGCACCATGTCCGGGGCCGGGCAGCTGGGAACCAGCCGCACATAACCCCGCCCGGGGCAGCTCACCGGGGGCAGGGATGCACCCACCTCTGGGGCGGAGCAGCTGGGCCCTGCCCCACAGCGATGCCGCCCGCGCCCTGCAGTGCGGGGCCCCCTGGCGGGGGACGGTTCCCTGGCAGTGGGGGGCAGCTGCTGTGCGCAGCGGGGGCTCCTGGGAAGGGAGTTTGGGGAGATCGGGGTGAAGCCCCCAGATCCTGCTGCCGCCCTAAGAGGCCCCGGGGTCCCCACAGCGTGTGGGGCGGGGGCCATGCCCAGGCTCCCCCGTGGCGCCCCCATGTGGCTGTAGGGCGACGTCCCTGTCAGAGCCGTCAGCAGGTTCTCTGCCTGCCTCAGTTTCCTGCTGTTCTCGACCGCCCTGCTGGGCCCCAGCTGGCGGGACGGGGGCCACGCCCAGGACGCCGGGGTCCTCGCCGGGCTGTGCACCAAGCCAGCCTGTGGGAACAGGAGACAGGCCGGCGGTAAGGGGGGGCGGCGCCCCTCACTCCTGACCCGCAGCCCCCCGCCAGCCCAGCCCTGGGTCCACCCCCCAGCTCTGCCGGCGCCCCTCACTCCCGACCCGCAGCCCCCTGCCAGCCCAGCCCAGGGCTCCCCCCTCCCCAGCTCTGCCAGTGCCCCTCACTCCCGACCCGCAGCCCCCTGCCAGCCCAGCCCTGGGTCCACCCCCCAGCTCTGCCAGTGCCCCTCACTCCTGACCCACAGCCTCCACCAGCCCAGCCCTGGCACCCCTCTCGCCCACAGGGACTGGGCAGGATGGTGGGTCTTTAGCCCCACGTTGCCCTTGGTGTCCCCCTAGATCTCCTGGGGGCCGCTCGCATTTGCCTGACCTTCGCCGCTCTCGCTGGCTTCGTGGCCGCCGTGGCCGTTCTCAGCCGCTGCTCCGGGCTCGCCTGCGACCTGCTGATCTCCGCAGCAGCCAGCTTCACCGCAGGGAGCCCCGCGTCTCCTCCCTGTCCGGCGCTGGCACAGATGGATGTGGGGCGGGGCATGGGGCTGGTTATACAGGGACCCCCTTGCCCGGCACTGAGATGCGGCCGCCTCTGGGGCGGGGCGTGGGGCTGGTTATATAGGGACCCCTCGCTGGCGCTGAGATGCAGCCGCCTCTGGGGTGGGGCGTGGGGCTGGTTATATAGGGACCCCTTGCCCGGCACTGAGATGCAGCTGCCTCGGGGGGCTGGCTGAAAAGCAGGTCCTGGGGACGGCCCTTGGCAGCTGTAATTCTGCCCCACTTGGCTCTAGGGGCTGTCTGGTTTAACTGCCATGGTGCTGTATACGCTGGCCACGCTGAATATCACCTGGACCTTCTGCTTGGCCAGTTCACGCTGTCCACAGTGAATGGTGAGTGAGGGAGAGGGGGGATGGGGGGCAGGCCATGGGGGCAGGGCTCCCTCATCTCTACAGCGGAGCACCTTCCCAGGGCTGGGGTATCTCCCCCTCCAGCCTCCAAAGCACCTTGGGAGCTGGTTATCCAGGGATCGTTCACTGCGCACTGAGATGCGGCTGCCTCTGGGGTGGGGCAGGGGGCGGGTTATCCAGGGACCCCTCGCCCGGTGCTGAGCTGTGTTCTTTTCTCTCGTCTATTCAGGTGTTTTCAGCTTGCTCACGCATGTCCTGTACCCCGAGCCGGGGCCCCAGCGCTGCCCATGCCCCGTCCCCGGCGGGCGAAGCCAGTGACCGGCCTGGAGACGGACCCTGGGTGGGGGGGTGTCCCCCTGCCGCCCCCTGCTGGCAGGACCGAGCCCTGCTCTATGTGTGTGCGACCCCTCCGCTCCCAGGGCCCCGGCTCAAGGGGGACCCCGCAAAAATAAATCACCGGCAGCGACCTGCAACTCCGGGCCGCTGACAGCCCCCTGGGGCAGCGGGGCTGAGGCCGG
Organism: Natator depressus; assembly: GCF_965152275.1. Taxonomy (NCBI): domain Eukaryota; kingdom Metazoa; phylum Chordata; order Testudines; family Cheloniidae; genus Natator; species Natator depressus. The sequence continues at coordinate 17,819,407 of NC_134257.1, forward strand.
CTTCGTGCCCTGGCCCCACGCTGCTCCCCGAAGCGGCCGGCTGCTGGCACGTCTCTGTGGCCCCCGGCACCGTCCCCGGTGGTGCTTGTGGACACGGACAGCGTCCCCCTCCCCGGCAGAGGCGGGGCCAGGGCAGGCAGCCGGCTGAGCCCTGCTGCGCCACCGGCCGGGAGCCACCTGTGATAAGCGCCTCCCGGCCCGAGCCTGCACCTCGCACCCCAACCCCGGCCCCAGGGTCAGCATCCCCCTCCTGCACCCAACGCCCTCCCAGAGCCCGCACCCCCTCATGCACCCTGGCCCCAGCCCGGAGCCCCCTCCTGCACCCAACGCCCTCCCAGAGCCTGCACCCCCTCATGCACCCCGGCCCCAGCCCGGAGCCCCCTCCTGCACCCAACTCCCTCCCAGAGCCCGTACCCCCTCATGCACCCCAACCCCGGCCCCAGGGTCAGCATTCCCCTCCTGCACCCAACGCCCTCCCAGAGCCCGCACCCCCTCATGCACCCCAACCCCGGCCCCAGCCCGGAGCCCCCTCCTGCACCCAACTCCCTCCCAGAGCCCGCATCCCCTCCTGCATCCCAACCCCGGCCCCAGGGTCAGAATCCCCCTCCTGCACCCAACTCCCTCCCAGAGCCCGCACCCCTCACCTGCACCCCAACCCCCTGCCCCAGCCTGGAGCCCCCTCCTGCACCAAGCTCCCTACCAGGAAAGACTTGTACACAGGGACCCCACAAAATCTCATCACCCCTGGCCCACGGGACAGTTAATCCGGCCCTGCGCATCCCGGCCAGCGACTGGGCCTACGACACCCAAGGCGCCGCGCTGGCCCCACCTGTCCTCTCGGCCCTTGGGGGGAGGCTTTGGCTTCGCTTCACTGCGGTGACGGTGACGTGTTGTCACGGAGTGTGGGGGAGTCCAGGCCCTGCACCCCTCTTCCTGGGATTCACTGAGACTCTCAGCCAGCCAGTAAAACAGAAGGTTTATTGGACAACAGGAACACAGTCCAAAACAGAGCTTGTGGGGACACCCAGGACCCCTCAGTGAAGTCCTTCTGGGGGAGCAGGGAGCTTAGACCCCAGCCCTGGGGTTCCCTGTGTTCTTCCACCCAGCCCCAAACTGAAACTAAACCCACCCAGCAGGTTCCCTGCTGCAGCCTCCGTCCACATTCCTGGGCAGAGGTGTTACCTCCCCCTCCCCCTCCTGGCTCAGGTTACAGGCTCTCAGGTCTCCCATCCCCAGGGCACATTCCCAGGTCAACACTCCCCTCTCCCTGCTGCGTCCCATCCTCACATCTCTCCCCCCTTCGAGACTGAACTGAGCGGGGTCACTCTGACCAGTGACCTGGGGAAGTTCGGGGCCCCCTCTCCAGGACAGCGCATCCGCTATCAGGTTGGCACTTCCCTTCACGTGGACCACGTCCATGTCGTAATCCTGCAGGAGCAGGCTCCACCTCAGGAGCTTGGCGTTGGCTCCTTTCATCTGGTGCAGCCAGGTCAGGGGAGAGTGGTCGGCGTACATGGTGAAGTGTCGCCCGAAGAGATAGGGCTCTAGTTTCTTGAGGGCCCACACCATGGCCAGGCACTCCTTCTCGATGGCCGCGTAGTGTTGCTCCCGGGGTAGCAACTTCTTGCTCAGGTACATGATGGGGTGTCTCTCCCCCTTTTCATCCTCCTGAATTAACACCGCCCCCAGTCCTGTGTCTGAGGCATCGGTGAACACCACAAAGGGCTTGTCAAAGTCTGGGTTTGCCAGAACTGGGCCACTGACCAGAGCCTCCTTCAGCGCCCGGAAAGCCTCCTGGCACTGCTCGGTCCAGACCACCTTGTCTGGCTTCCCCTTCTTGCATAGCTCAGTGATGGGGGTGGCTATGGCGCTAATGTGGGGCACAAATCTTCGGTAGTATCCTGTCATCCCAATAAAGGCTTGGACCTGCTTTTTGGTGTGGGGAGCGGGCCAGTCTCTGATCACCTCCACCTTGGCCGGTTCCGGCTTTAGGCGGCCGCTCCCCACCCGATGGCCCAGGTAAGATACTTCAGCCATCCCCACCTTGCACTTCTCCGCTTTGACAGTCAGCCCAGCCCCCTGGAGTCGGTCCAGCACTTGTCTAACCTGGGACACGTGGTCCTCCCAGGTCTGGCTAAAGACACAGATGTCGTCAATATACGCCACGGCAAAACTCTCCATCCCCCTCAGGAGCTGGTCCACCAGGCGCTGGAAGGTGGCCGGCGCTCCCTTGAGGCCGAAAGGCAGGGTCAGAAACTCATAGAGCCCCAGAGGGGTGATAAAGGCCGATTTCAGCCGGGCATCTGCATCCAGCGGCACTTGCCAGTAGCCCTTTGTAAGGTCCATGGTGGTAAGGTACCGAGCTCCTCCCAGCTTGTCTAGGAGCTCGTCCGGCCTGGGCATGGGGTAGGCATCCGATACAGTGATGGCATTGAGCTTCCGATAGTCCACACAGAACCGGACTGACCCATCCTTTTTGGGGACCAGCACCACCGGCGAGGCCCAAGGGCTGGCCGATGGCTGGATCACCCCCAAAGCCAGCATGTCCCGGACCTCTCTTTCCAGGTCCTGAGCAGTTTTCCCTGTGACTCGGAAGGGGGAGCATCTTATCGGCGGGTGCGACCCTGTCTGCACCCGGTGGACAGTCAGATTAGTGCGTCCAGGCTGGTTGGAAAACAGCTGTCGGTACGGATGCAGCACCCCCCTGACCTCAGCTTGCTGGGCAGGGGTGAGCTGATCCGAGAGGGGGATTGTTTCCAGGGGGGAACCAGCTCTGGTCCCAGGGAATAGATCTACTAAAGGGTCATCTCCCTGCTCCTCCCACTGACCACACACAGCTAACACCACATTCCCCCTGGCATAATATGGCTTCATCATATTCACATGGTACACCCGGCGGTGGTGGGCCCGGTTCGACAGCTCCACCACATAGTTTACCTCATTGAGCTGCTTGACGACCTTGAACGGGCCCTCCCAGGCGGCCTGTAGTTTGTTCTTTCTCACGGGGATGAGAACCATCACCTGATCCCCGGTGGCGTAGGCACGGGCCCGCGCCGTGCGGTCATACCAGACCTTCTGCTTCCTCTGGGCTCTGGCCAGATTCTCCCTGGCCAGGCCCATGAGTTCAGCCAGTCTATCTCGGAAGGTCAGGACATACTCCACCACTGACTCTCCATCGGGAGTGGCCTTCCCCTCCCACTCGTCTCTCATCAGGTCCAGGGGGCCCCTCACCCTCCTTCCATATAACAGTTCGAAAGGCGAAAATCCGGTAGACTCCTGGGGCACCTCCCTGTACGCGAACAGCAGGTGAGGTAAGTACTTGTCCCAATCCTGCGGGTGCTGGTTCATAAAGGTTTTCAGCATCATCTTTAGCGTCCCGTTAAACCTCTCCACCAGCCCATTGGACTGGGGGTGATACGCTGAGGCCCAGTCATGCCGGACCCCACATTTCTCCCACAAGCACCGGAGCAGGGCCGACATGAAGTTGGAGCCTTGGTCTGTCAAGACTTCCCTGGGGAACCCCACTCGGCTGAAAATGGTCAGGAGCGCATCTGCCACGGTGTCTGCTTCAATGGAAGCTAAGGGCACTGCCTCGGGGTAGCGGGTGGCGAAATCTACCACCACCAGAATGTATTTCTTCCCCGACCGGGTCGTCTTGCTGAGAGGCCCCACGATGTCCATGGCCACCTTCTGGAAAGGCTCCTCTATGATGGGCAAAGGTCTCAACGCCGCTTTCCCCTTGTCCCGGGCCTTCCCCACCCTCTGACAGGGGTCACAGGATCGGCAATACTGCCGGACGGTGGTAAAGACCCCGGGCCAGTAAAAGTTCTGTAGCAACCTCTGCCGGGTGCGCCGGATTCCCTGGTGCCCTGCGAGGGGGATGTCATGGGCCAGGGACAGGAGCTTGCGGCGGTACTTCTGGGGGACCACCAGCTGCCTCCTGATCCCACAGGACTCCCCTTCCCCTGGGGGAGCCCATTCTCGGTACAGGAACCCCTTCTCCCACAGGAACCTCTCCTGGCAGCCTCTCCTCATGGTCCGTCCCTCACTGAGGTCGGCCAGGTCCCTGAGCTTCTGCAAGGAGGGATCTTTCCTCAACTCGGCCTGGAACTCAGCGGCTGGGGAAGGGATGGGGCCCGGTTCCCCCTCCGTGGCCAGGTCTGAGGCCGCAGCCTCTCTGAGCCGTGCCCCTCGGCGCTCCCTCCCCACCCGAGTAGGGTCTCGCGCCTCCAGTGCGGTACCCTCCCCAGGGTCAGGTCGCAGTGCCCCTCGCCGGCTCTGGCTACGGGTCACAACCAGGGCGGTCTGGGGGTCGCTTGGCCAGTCCTCTAGGTCTCCCCCCATCAAAACTTCAGTGGGCAAATGGTGGTGTACCCCCACATCCTTGGGGCCCTCCTTGGTCCCCCATTTCAGGTGTACCCTTGCCACGGGCACCTTAAATGGGGTCCCCCCCACCTCCGTCAGGGTCAGGTAGGTGTTGGGCACCACCCGATCTGGGGCCACCACCTCGGGCCGGGCCAGCGTCACCTCCGCGCCCGTATCCCAGTATCCATTGACCTTCCTCCCATCCACCTCCAGGGGAACAAGGCACTCTCTCCGGAGGGACAGCCCCGCACCCACCCTGTAAACCGAGCACCCTGAGTCCAGAGCCTCCAGCCCTCTGGCGGGGCTGGCTGGGGGTATTCTTCCCTCCTGAGCAGGTGGCAAACTGGTAGCCCCCCTTTCCTGGGTCGCCTGCCCCTCGTCCAGCTGAGTCCCTACCCAGTTAACCCTGGGTAGGTTGGGTCTGCTCAGTTTGTCCCTGAGCCCGGGGCACTGGGCCCGTACGTGGCCTCTCTGGCCACAGTGATAGCAGCTCAGGTCACGTTGGTCCCCTCGAACGGGTCGGAGGGGCCCGACACCAGGCGTTCCCCTTTGGAGGGGGTTCTCCCTATTTCCCCGCTGGGAGGCCCCATGGTGACTCTCTCTCTGCATCGGGGGGGGCCTGTTCTTTTGGGACTCCTCCCGGCTACCCCCTGACCGACTGTTCACAAACTCGTCGGCCAGCTGCCCTGCATGCTGGGGGTTCGCGAGCTTTTTGTCCACCAGCCACAGCCTCAGGTCGGAAGGGCACTGTTCATACAGCTGCTCCAGTACAAACAGGTCAAGCAGGTCCTCTTTAGTTTGGGCCCCCGCTGTCCACTTGCGGGCATATCCCTGCATCCTGTTGACCAGTTGTAGGTAGGTGACCTCAGGCGTTTTACGCTGACTCCGGAACCTTCTCCGGTACATCTCGGGGGTCAGCCCAAACTCACGGAGCAGGGCCTGTTTGAACAGTTCATAGTCCCCTGCCTCTGCCCCTGTCATCCGGCTGTAGACCTCCACAGCTTTGGGGTCCAGTAAGGGGGTGAGGAACTGGAGCCTGTCTGCAGGGTCAACCCTGTGCAGCTCGCAGGCATTCTCAAAGGCCGTCAGGAAGCTATCTATGTCCTCCCCCTCCTTCCGCTGGGCCAGGAAGCACTTATCAAAGCTCCTTGCAGTCTTGGGTCCCCCCTCACTCACCGCAGCCGGGGCCCCACTGCTCCTCAGCCTGGCCAGCTCCAGTTCATGCTGTCTTTGTTTCTCCTTCTCCTGCTGCTCATGTTGACGTTCCCTCTCCTTCTCCTGACGCTCCCTCTCCTTCTCCTGACGTTCCCTCTCCTTCTCCTGACGTTCCCTCTCCTTCTCCTCCTGCTCATGTTGACGTTGTTTCTCCTCATGTTGACGTTGTTTTTCATGATCCTCCAGCTCCCTCATTTTCCTCTCCCTCTCCCATTCCAGCCGCATCCGCTCCAGGGATGGGGAGCTCCGCTGGGAGGATCCCCTGCTGGCTGCTGGGGTCAGGGGGCCCTCGGTATTCGCTGGGCTTCCCACAACCCCTCCCCCAGGCATAGGTAGGAAGGGTCTCGGGGTGTCCTGGGCAGCAGTCTGACCCCTCCCAGCCTGGTCAGGCCCCAGGGCCCACGCTGCGTCCGCCGGGCGGCTTCCCTCAGGGACAGGGATCGGGTCATCCAAGCGATCCCTCTCCTCCAACTGGGCAATCAGCTGTTCCTTGGTGGACCTCCCGACGCGCAGCCCCCTCTGCCTGCACAGCTCCACCAGGTCGCTCTTAAGGCGTTTAGCGTACATCTCCCGGCTGGCCACTTGCAGGCCGGGCAGCTGTCCACGGTTTCCAGGAAAAGCCCCTAGTGTGCCAGTCCTTCTTGAGGTCACCACCTCTTTGCCAGGGTCGAGCTGCAGACTCCTCCGCCCCTGGGACCGCTCGCTGCAATCCCCCGGGGGACCCTGTTACTGCAAAAGTCCTTCTCTCTGGTGACACACTCCCAGGGGTTAACCGCCCCCTGAAACCGTCTCTCTCTGAATCTTCAGCACGCCTGGTCCCCGTCAATCCCCCTTCGTTTTACTGTTCCCCAGTCACTTACTGCAGGAAGCGCCGTTCACGGGGTGCAGTAGATCCCACCGCTGCCACCAGTTGTCACGGAGTGTGGGGGAGTCCAGGCCCTGCACCCCTCTTCCTGGGATTCACTGAGACTCTCAGCCAGCCAGTAAAACAGAAGGTTTATTGGACAACAGGAACACAGTCCAAAACAGAGCTTGTGGGGACACCCAGGACCCCTCAGTGAAGTCCTTCTGGGGGAGCAGGGAGCTTAGACCCCAGCCCTGGGGTTCCCTGTGTTCCTCCACCCAGCCCCAAACTGAAACTAAACCCACCCAGCAGGTTCCCTGCTGCAGCCTCCATCCACATTCCTGGGCAGAGGTGTCACCTCCCCCTCCCCCTCCTGGCTCAGGTGACAGGCTCTCAGGTCTCCCGTCCCCAGGGCACATTCCCAGGTCAACACTCCCCCCTCCCTGCTGCGTCACATCGTCACACCTGTCTCCTTCGCTTTGGCAATTTTCTCACCCTCCCCACCTTGGAAACGTGTATTAGCCACAGAACAGCAGCGGCGGCTCCGGCTGGTGTCACCCAAACACCCCCCAGGAGACCCCACTCCCTGCCCAGGGAGAGAACCCAGGAGTCCTGGCTGCCAGCCCGGAAGCAGCCATCATCCCATTGAAGCCAGAGTGGGGGGGTGGGTGGGGATTTCTTGTCCCCTTGTAACTGTCGAGTCACTGAGCTGTTTCTGCGAAGCCCCCCCAAGAACCACAGAGACAGGAAGCCGGGGGAGGCAGCCGGGTGCAGAGAGAGAAACAGCTCAGAGAGCCAGAGAGAGAAAGGGGGGGGGGTGTGAGGATGGACAGATGGGTATGGGGGGGGGATAGGTTGATAAAGGGGGTGTCTGGAGAAGGATAGATATGGGGTACTCAGGGATGGATGGATGGGGTACAAAGGGATCAGGGTACACAGGGATGGATTGATGGGGGTACACAGGGATCAGGGTACACAGGGATGGTTAGAGGGATGGATGGGGGTTCACAGGGATCGGGGTAGATGGGGATGGATGAATGGGGGTACACAGGGATCGGGGTACACAGGGATGGTTGGAGGGATGGATGGGGCACACAGGGATCGGGATACACAGGGATGGTTGGAGGGATGGATGGGGTACACAGGGATCGGGGTATACGGGGATGGATGGATGGGGTACACAGAGATCGGGGTACACAGGGATGGTTGGAGGGATGGATGGGGTACACGGGGATGGATGGATGGGGTACACAGGGATCAGGGTACACGGGGATGGTTGGAGGGATGGATGGGGGTACACAGGGATCGGGGTACACCGGGATGGTTGGAGGGATGGATGGGGTACACAGGGATCAGGGTACACGGGGATGGATGGATGGGGGTACACAGGGATGGTTGGAGGGATGGATGGGGTACACAGGGATCGGGGTACACCGGGATGATTGGAGGGATGGATGGGGTACACAGAGATCAGGGTACACAGGGATGGATGGATGGGGGTACACAGGGATGGATGGGGTACACAGGGATCGGGGTACACAGAGATGGACACATACTGCCTCCTCGGACACTCACTCTCCTCCCCCAAGCCCCACAAGTTGCTTCCTGCTACATAGCCCCGCCCCCGTGACCCCACCCGCCGGGGAGGGACAGCCAGGACGTGGGTGCAGCCGCACAGACCGTGCAGGGGGCACCCAGGAAGGTAAGAACACATCACGCTCTGCTCCCCCCAACCCCTGCCATCAGCTACGCTCTGAGACCCTCTACACTACAGACGCCTGCAACCATTAGACCCCGCTCCCCTCCCAGAGCCAGGGAGAGGACCCAGGATCCTGGCTCCCAGCCCCCTGCTCTAACCACTAGACCCAACTCCCCTCCCAGAGCTGGGGACACAACCCAGGAGTCCTGTGGGTCGTATTGTGGGTCCCCAGTAGCAGAGAGGGGCTGCGGGGGGGAGTCCATGGGGTGGCCATCCAGGGGCAATGTGAGGAAGGGAGATGAGGAGCCAGATACTGGGCTGGGGGGTCCATGGGGCTGAGCCGGGGCAGCAGGGAGGGGGCGGAGTGGGATACCAGGCTAGGAGGGTCCATGGAGCTGATCTGGGGCAGGAGGGAGTGGGCGGGATACCAGGCTAAGAGGGTCCATGGGGCTGATCCCCAGGGTGGGGGCCGCGAGCTGGCTGAGGGGGGCTGGGTTTGCGTGGGACCCAGGCTGATGGGAAGGTGTAAGAACAGCTCGGGGAAGTGGCTGGGGTGTGAAAATCAGTTGCAGAGAGCAGCAGCTACGCTAACCACTAGAGAACACTCCTCCCTGCCCCCACCGGGGCTAGCGAGAGACCCAGGCGTCCTGGTTTCCAGCCCCCCTCGCTCCCTCTAGCTACTAGGCCTCACTCCCCTCCCAGAGCCAGGGAGAGAACCCAGGAGTCCTGGCTTCCAGCCTCCCTCCCTCTAACCACTGGCCCTCACTCCCCTCCCAGAGCTGGGGATAGAAACCAGGAGTCCTGGCTCCCAGCCCCCCCACTGCAGCAGTTTGACTCAGCGGGGCCCAGCTGGGATGCTGGGCTGGGGAGGTGGGGAAGGGGCTATGACAGCAAACGGGCAGGGGGTGTCCCCCGACGCCAGGGCTCATGCTCCCAGCTCGGGGTTCCTCTTGCAGGTCCGGTAGCCAGGACTCTGCCCGGTGGCCGGCTCGCGGGAGATGCAGGCCTGCAGCGTGGGGAGCTGCCTCCTGGCCACGCTCAGCCTGGTGCTGCTCTGCGTGGCTCTGTCCACCGACTACTGGCTCGTGGCCTATGGCCCCAGGGGCACGTCCCACAGCGGGCTCTGGCAGCAGTGCGTGGCCAACGTGTGCAGCAGCCCAGACCGCATCACTGGTGAGGAGACGGCCGGGGCTGGGATGCCGCCCCGTCTGGGGTGTGGCGTGGGGGGCTGGTTTTCCAGGGGCCTCTCACCCAGCGCTGGGATGCGGCCACCTCTGGGGTGTGGCACGGCGGGTGTTTATATGGGATCCCAGGCCTGGCGCTGAGACATGGCCATCACTGGGGTCGGGAGTGGGGCTGGTTTTCCAGGGGTCCCTCACCCAGCTCTGGGATCCGTCCCCCTCTGGGCTGGGTGGGGGGTGGCTGGTAACAAAAGGACCCCTCACTGGGCGCTGAGATGTGGCCCCTCTGGAATGGGGTTTGGGGGCTGATGATACAGGGGCCCCTTGCCCAATCCTGGAGCGTACACAGGCAGCTCCGCAGATGCCCCTCACTCCCGACCCGCAGCCCCCCGCGCTCCACCCCCCTCATTAACCCTTCATGTCCCTGCCCCCCCACAGGGTATATACAAGCCACACGGGCCTTCCTGATCCTGGCCACGCTGGCCACCGCCGCGTCCGTCCTGTTCCTCCTGGTCTCCCTCACGTCCTGCGTCCACAGCCCTGTGAGCACCGACCTCCTGGCTGCCATCACTGGCTTTGCGGCTGGTAGGATCCGGGCTCGGGGCCTGTCCCCTGGAGGGGGGGGTTGGCCCGGGGGGGGGGGCAGGGAATGGGGCACGGGACCTGTCCCCTCTAGGGGGTGCCAGCTCCCATCCGGCCCCAGGGCGGGGGACTGGCTGGCTCAGGGGGTCTGATCTGGCCCCATTGGGGGAACGGGGGCTGTCTCAGGGGGTCCGATCTGGCCCCATGGGGTGGGGAGACCGGCCGGCTCGGGGGCTCTAACCTCTCCCCCCCGCAGGCAGCTGCACCCTTATTGCCATGGGGGTGTTCAGCGGTGAATCGTGGCACAAGAACCAGGACAGGATGATCCAGCTGACCTTCGAATGGTCCTTCTACCTGGGCTGGGCCGCCCTGCCGCTGCTGGGCCTGGGCGGTGAGCGCCGGGCCGGGGAGGGGGCGCTGTGGGGAGCGGGGTGCTAGGGGGCGTGGTGGGAGGGGGCGCCCTGGGAAGCCAGGGCAGGGTGCAGGGGGGAGAGGCCAGGGGATGGGCTGCTGTGGGGAGCGGGCCAGGAAGCTATGGGGGAGCAGGCGGCGGGGAAACTGGGATAGTGGGGAGCGGGGGTGCCGTGTTGGGGGGAGGAGGCTGGGGGGCTGCAGGGAGGGGATGCTGCGCAGGGCGAGGGGAGGAAATCGGGGGAGGGGGCGGCACTGTGAGGGCAGGGCGCTGTGGGGCAGGGGGTACTGGAGGGGGCTGGGGGGCTGTCTCCAATCTCCCCCATCTCCCCCCAGGTGCCTTCGCCCTTGTGGCCCACAAGCGCCACTCGGGGTATGAGAGTGTGTGACCGGAGCCCCGGAGAGATGGGGGACTGGATGGACCCCCCAAAAGGCCGCTGCTGTCCCCTGCTGGAACGGAGCCGGCAGCCCTAGAGGGGAAAGGCCCCGTGCCCCATTCCCTGCCCCAGCCAGTCCCCGCGCGCTGCCGTGGGGCTGGAGGGCAGCCGGCGCCCCCCGAGGCTCCCGTCTGTTGTTTTAGGGTCTGTTTTTCCTCAGGCCTTTTCCTGCTTTGAAATAAATGGTACCTCTGCATCCAAACCCCGTCTCCCCCCAGTTACGGGCCCCACAGCGGGGATCGGGCCGGGTGGGCCCCAGGGCTGATCGGGGGGCAGCCTGGAGCATGGTGGTTCCAGAATCTTGGGGTTACCATGGGAGTCAAGACATGAATAGAGCCAGGGGAGGGGGAGCCTGGCTCTTTGGCTCTAACCACTAGGACAGACCCCGAGGGATACCTGGCCAGTGCCCAGCGGTGGGGAGTCCCGGGGGTTAACCCCGCCAATGCCCAGCGGCAGGGAGTCCCGGGGGTTAACCCCCTCAATGCCCAGTGGCAGGGAGTCCCGGGGGTTAACCCTGCAAATGCCCAGCGGCAGGGCGTCCTGGGGGTCAACCTCGCCAATGTCCAGCAGCAGGGAGTCCTGGGGGTTAACCCCGCCAATGCCCCGTGGTGGGCAGTCCTGGGGGTTAACCCCGCCAATGCCCAGCGGCAGGGAGTCCTGGGGGTTAACCCCGCCAATGCCCAGTGGCGGGCAGTCCTGGGGGTTAACCCCGCCAATGCCCGGTGGTGGGCAGTCCTGGGGGTTAACCCCGCAAATGCCCAGCGGCAGGGAATCCTGGGGGTTAACCCCACCAATGCCCCATGGTGGGCAGTCCTGGGGGTTAACCCCGCCAATGCCCAGCGGCAGGGAGTCCTGGGGGTTAACCCGACAGGTTTTTCAGCGTTTCTGTGCCTGGTTTCCCCTGTCTATGATGGGCTCCAGGCTGGGGGCGGCCGGGCTCTGTTTCTCCTGCGTGGCGACCGTCCTGCTGGCGGTATCCGCTGCCACCGAGTCCTGGCTCCGGCTCTGGGTCCTGGGCATTGTCATTCACCGGGGTCTGTGGAGGGAGTGTCAGCTGGGGGCCTGCACCCCACTCCAGGGCCAGCGAGGTAGGGACATCGGGTTAACCCTGCTCTTCTCCAGTGGCAGGGAGTCCCACTGGTTAAACATTCTCTTATCCAGCGGCATGGAGTCCCACAGGTTAACCCAGCTCTTACTTAGTGGCAGGCAGTGACATGGCTTAACCCTGCCAATTTAAGGCCCAGTGGTGGGGAGTCCCGCATGCTCCATCATCAGGGAGTAGCTGCATGGGGAAACTGACTGAAGGAAGAGTGGGGGGCTCAGCTCTACCCCCGAGGAGCAAGCCCTGTGTTCGGGGGGGAGGCAGCTCCCCCTTTTCCTCCCCACTTTGCTGCTGTCAATGCCCCGTGCATGGAGTGTTGGGGCCATCCACCGGCCACATGGGGACACAGCCGGGCATGGGGAATAGTCCTGGGGGCTGGGTCGAACACGGACCAGGTGCTGTGGGACCCCAGGGCAGGAGTTGGGGGGGACCCCAGGGTGTGCAGACAGGTGGGGGTGACAGGGTGAGCTCTCACTGACCACCCCCCCATTTCTGATCTCCCCCGCCCCCAGCGTATGTGGGAGTATCACGGGGCTGCCTGGTTTTGGCCTTCGTGGCCGGGTACCTCTCCGTGCTGTGTGGGGCCCTGGCGCTCGCCCCCCGCCCGGCCCCCAAGAGACTCGACTGGGCCCGGGGGGCTGCTGCTCTCTGCTTCCTCACAGGTAAGGGGAACCCCCCAAATCCCTCTCCTGCTCTCTGACCCCCAAACTGCCTCCCCACTTCCCAGCCCTCCTGACCCCCAACCTCTTTCTACCCCCCCACCCCACCCTCTGACCCCTAACTCCTCCGCTGCCCCAACCCCTCCTTCCCCGCCATCTGACCCCCCCCAATTCCTCCAGTTCCCCCCACCTTGACTTCCCACCCCCCAGTTCTCCCCATCTTGTGTCTCGCAGGCACCTTGGCCGTGGTGGCTCTGGGCTGTTTCATGGGCGGATCGGCCGGGGAAGCTGGTGGCAGCTGGGCCTGGTCGCTGGCTGTGGGCTGGGCAGCGGTGCCCGTGGCCGGGTTGGCAGGTGAGCGCCCATGGGCCCGGGGGGGCGAGGTTTGGGGGGCACACGGAGGAGAAGCGTCTTTCAGCCACGCTGACCCCCCCGATCTGTTCCAGGCACCTGCCACTGCCAGGCTCGGCGGAGGGAGCGACGCTGGCACAGCGGCCCGCGAGGATCGCCCGGCTCGGCGTGATGCCCCCCAAGGCGCTGGGTCCCCCCGTCTGGCCCCCCAAGCGGAGCTATTAAACCCCGTCTGCCGGCCAGAGGCGCCCCGCGGGACTCGGACCGACTCGGCGCCTCTGGTGGTGGGATGCAGCCACGTCTGGGGCGGGGCAGCTGGGGAACAGCCGCATAGAACGGGCACGGGGGGGTCGATTGCCCGGCGCTGGGGTGAACCCCGGGGGCAGCAAACGGACCCGGCAGCGCCCGGGGGGGCAGGAACCCGGGGGGGGGGAGGAGCAAACAGCCCGGACGCCTGGGTTCCCTCCCGAGGGGGCGGGGCTCCAGGGCTCAGGCAGGGTCCCGCCCCGTCAATCTTCAGCAGGGGGCGGCAGAGGCCAGTTCCTCGTGAGTGGCCGCTGGCGGCTGCGTCACGCCGCGCGGCCCGTAGCGTCACGGGGCCAGGCAGCCATTGAGCGGCTGGGGCCCATGCTGCACGCCGATTGGCCGGTGGGTTGAGGCCCGCCCACGGGGCACGGTGATTGGTTTCGTAAGAGGCACTGCCCCCTTCGTGATTGGTCAGAAGTTTAAGGTCCGGTCTGGACGCCGCGATTGGCTGTTTCCCGAACCTTTGAACGTTCTGATTGGTCGGGTTCGATCCATTCCTCCAATGATAGCGCGGATTGGATTCTTTCTCCTGATTGGACCATGGCGCGGCCTGGCTGCGACTGGCTGAACGCCCCACATGCTGCGTTCCCATTGGCCGAACCTGAGGTCGCGCCTACGATTGGGTCTCTGGGCGGCCCGCCCCTCAGCCTATTGGGCGCAGTTGTCCAGCCCCGCCCCGGCCCAATACCCCGCTCCCTGATTGGCTCAGATCCCAAAAGGGGGCGTGGCCAGACGCGGAGCGGGGCAATGGCGGCGTTGCGGGCGCTGGTTGGGGTGAAGCGGATCATAGACTATGCCGTGAAGGTGGGCGGGGCTCGGACGCCTGGGTCCCTGTCTCGGGGGCGGCGCTCGGACGCCTGGGTCCCTGTCTCGGCCCCTGTCTCGGGGGCGGGGTCGCTCGGACGCCTGGGTCCCTCCTTCGGCCCCTGTCTCGGGGGCGGGGGCGCTCGGACGCCTGGGTCCGCGCGGTGACGCTCTGCCCCCCAGGTGCGGGTGCGGCCGGGCGGCGGGGTGGTGACGGACGGGGTGAAACACTCCATGAACCCCTTCTGCGAGATCACGCTGGAGGAGGCCGTGCAAACGTCAACATGGTTTCTGTAAAGGGAGATCAGGTCTTAGTAATCTATTAGAGTTCTTTGGGGGGGTCAACAAACGTGGACAAGGGGGATCCAGTGGACACAGTGTACTTAGATTTCTAGAAAGCCTTTGACAAGGTCCCTCCCCAAAGGCTCTTATGTAAATTAAAGTGTCATGGACTGAAGGTAAAAAATCCATTGCAATCGACATACTACACTGGCGAGGGTGAGAGACTGTGCCACACACACTCAAAGAAACTGAGGACCCACCTGATCAGCATCCTGTACAGCAGACAGGAGAAGATCAAGAAGGAGCTCTCAAAACTGGAGTGTCTCATACAAAACCAACCTTCCACACACACTTCCACGTGGCCGGACTTTACAAAAAGGAGACAAGCCATTTACAACGCAGACGTCACTTCTCTATAGGGGAAAAAGGACAGTAAACTATCTAAACTCCTACATGCCACAGGGAGCTACAACAGTGGTACCCTCAACTCATTTAACGATATTGTTAATCTATCCAACCACACGCTTAGCCTGGCAGAAGAGTCTGTCCTATCTCAGGGACTCTCTCTCTGCCCCACCACCCCCACGAACATGATACAGTTCTGCGGTGATCTGGAAGCCTACTTTCATCGTCTCCGATGAACAGCATCACTTGCCCCATAACCTCAGCCGTACAGAACGCAACGCCATCCAGAGCCTCAGAAACAACTCTGACGTTATAATCAAAGGGCCTGACAAAGGAGGTGCTGTCGTCATAATGAACAGGTCGGATTAGGAACAGGAGGCTGCCAGGCAACTCTCCCACACCACGTTCTACAGGCCACTAGCCTCTGACCCCACTGAGGGTTAGCAAAAGAAACTACACCATCTGCTGAAGAAACTCCCTGCTATAGCCCAGAAACAAATCTACATGGACACACCCCTAGAGCCCCGACCAGGAGTATTCTATCTGCTACCCAAGATCCATAAACCTGGAAACCCTGGACGCCCCATCATGTCAGGCATCGGCACCCTGACAGCAGGATTGTCTGGCTGTGTAGACTCCCTCCTCAGGCCCTACGCTACCAGCACTCCCAGCTATCTTCGAGTCACCCTCAACTTCCTGAGGAAACTACAATGCGTTGGCTGCAAAGAGTCCTGTGGCACCTTATAGACTATCAGACGTATTGGAGCACAAGCTTTTGTGGGTGAATCCCGACTTCGTCAGATGCATGTCATTGCATTGGTGATCTTCCTGAAAACACCATCCTGGCCACCATGGATGTAGAAGCTCTTTATACCAATATTCCACATGAGGATGGACTACAAGCTGTCAAGAACAGTATCCCTGATGAGGCCACAGCACACCTGGTGGCTTTGTGACTTTGTCCGCACCCACAACCATTTCAGATTTGGGGACAACTTGTACCTTCAAGTCAGCGGCACTGCTATGGGTACCCGCATGGCCCCACAGGATGCCAACATTTTTATGGCTGACCTAGGACAACGCTTCCTCAGCTCTCGTCCCCTAACGCCCCTCCTCTACTTGCGCTACATTGATGACATCTTCATCATCTGGACCCACGGGAAGGAGGCCCTTGAAGAATTCCACCTGGATTTCAACAATTTCCACCCCATCATCAACCTCAGCCTGGACCAGTCCACACAAGAGATCCACTTCCTGGACACTACAGTGCAAATAAGGGATGGTCACATAAACACCACCCTATACCAGAAAACTCCGTCCCGCTATACTTACCTACATGCCTCCAGCTTCCATCCAGGACACATCACACGATCCATTGTCTACAGCCAAGCCCTAAGATACAACCGAATTGTCTCCAATCCCTCAGACAGAGACCAATACCTATGAGATCTTTATCAAGCATTCTTAAAACTACAACACCCACCTGGAGAAGTGAGGAAACAGATTGACAGAGCAAGATGGGTATCCAGAAATCACCTACTACAGGACAGGCCCAACAAGAAAAATAACAGAACACCACTGGCCAGCACGTACAGCCCCCAGCTAAAACCTCTCCAGCACATTATCAACGATCTACAACCTATCCTGGAAAACGATCCCTCACTCTCACAGACCTTGGGAGACAGGCCAGTCCCTGCTTACGGACAGCCCCCCAACCTGAAGCAAATACTCACCAGCAACTACACACCACAGAAACATCAACCCAAGAACCAATCCCTGTAGCAAACCTCGTTGCCTACTCTGTCCCCATCTCTACTCTGGCAACACCATCAGAGGACCCAACCACATCAGCCACACCGTCAGAGGCTCATTCACCTGCACATCTACCAATGTGATATGCCATCCTGTGCCAGGAATGCCCCTCTGCCACTTACATTGGCCCAAACCGGACAGTCCCTACGTAAAAGAATAAATGGACACAAATTGGACGTCAGGAATGGTAACATACAAAAGCCGGTAGGAGAACACTTCGGTCTTCCTGGACATTCGATAACAGATTTGAAAGTAACTCTACTTGAACAAAAAAACGTCAGAAACAGAGTTCAAAGAGAAACAGCAGAACTAAAATTCATTTGCAAACTTAACACCATTAATTTGGGCTTGAATAGGGGCTGGGGGTGGCTGGCTTATTACAAAAGCAGCTTTGCCTCTCCTGGAATCGGCACCTCCTCATCTGTTACTGGGAGTGGACGACATCCACCCAGATCGAATTGGCCCTGTCAGCACTGGTTCTCCACTTGTGAGGTAACTCCCTTCCCTTCATGTGTCAGTATATTTATGTCTGCATCTGTAATTTTCACTCCATGCATCTGAAGAAGCGGGTTTTTCCCACGAAAGTTTATGCTCAAATAAATCTTTAAGGTGCCACTGGACTCCTTGTTGTTTTAGTGGATACAGACTAACATGGCTACCCCCGATACATGGGATAAGAGAGAAGATCCTTTCATGGATTGAGAACTGGTTTAAAAGACAGGGAACAAAGGGTAGGAATAAATGGTAAATTTTCAGAATGGAGAGGGGTAACTAGTGGTGTTCCCCAAGGGTCAGTCCTAGGACCAGTCCTATTCAACTAATTCATAAATGATCTGGAGAATGGAGTAAACAGTGTGGTGGCAAAGTTTGCAGACGATACTAAACTGTTCAAGATAGTTAAGACCAAAGCAGACTGTGAAGAACTTCAAAAAGCTCTCACCCGTTGCCACACTATCAGAGGCTCGTTCACCTGCACATCTACCAATGTGATCTATGCCATCATGTGCCAGCAATGCCCCTCTGCTTTGTACATTGGTCAAACTGGACAGTCTCTACGTTAAAGAATAAATGGACACAAATCAGACGTCAAGAATTATAACATTCAAAAACCAGTTGGAGAACACTTCAATCTCTTTGGTCACTCGATTACAGAGCTAAAAGTGGCAATTCTTCAACAAAAAAACTTCAAAAACAGACTCCAACGAGAGACTGCTGAATTGGAATTAATTTGCAAACTGGATACAATTAACTTAGGCCTGAATAGAGACTGGGAGTGGTTGAGTCATTATACAAAGTAAAACTATTTCCCCTTGTTTATTTCTTCCCCCCCCTCCCCCCACTGTTCCTCAGCCGCTCTTGTTAACTCCTGGAAATGTGCTGGAAATGGCCCATCTTGATTATCACTTCAAAAGGTTTTCTCTCTCTCCCCCCACCCCACTCCCCTACGGGTAACAGCTCATCTTAAGTGGTCACTCTCCTTATAGTATGCGTGTTAAACACCCATTTTTTCATGTTCTGTGTGTATATAAATTTACTCAGTTATTTTCCATTGAATGCATCCGATGAAGTGAGCTGTAGCTCACGAAAGCTTATGCTCAAATAAATTGGTTAGTCTCTAAGGTGCCACAAGTCCTCCTGTTCTTTTCACCAAACTAAGTGATTGGGCAACAAAATGGCAAATGAAATTTAATGTGGATAAATATAAAGTAATGCACATTGGGAAAAATAACCCCAACTACACATACAGTATGATGGGGGCTAATTTAGCTACAACTAATCAGGAGAAAGATCTTGGAGTCATTGTGGCTGATTAAGAAAAAGCAGAAAGCATACAGGGAGTGGAAGAAGGGAGGGATCAGCAAGGAAATCTACCTTATTGAGGTCAGAACATGTAGGGATAAAGTGAGACAGGCTAAAAGTCAAGTAGAGTTGGACCTTGCAAAGGGAATTAAAACCAATAGTAAAAGGTTCGATAGTCATATAAATAAGAAGAAAACAAAGAAAGAAGAATCATAGAATCATAGAATATCAGGGTTGGAAGGGACCCCAGAAGGTCATCTAGTCCAACCCCCTGCTCGAAGCAGGACCAATTCCCAGTTAAATCATCCCAGCCAGGGCTTTGTCAAGCCTGACCTTAAAAACCTCTAAGGAAGGAGATTCTACCACCTCCCTAGGTAACGCATTCCAGTGTTTCACCACCCTCTTAGTGAAAAAGTTTTTCCTAATATCCAATCTAAACCTCCCCCATTGCAACTTGAGACCATTACTCCTCGTTCTGTCATCTGCTACCATTGAGAACAGTCTAGAGCCATCCTCTTTGGAATCCCCTTTCAGGTAGTTGAAAGCAGCTATCAAATCCCCCCTCATTCTTCTCTTCTGCAGACTAAACAATCCCAGCTCCCTCAGCCTCTCCTCATAAGTCATGTGCTCTAGACCCCTAATCATTTTTGTTGCCCTTCGCTGGACTCTCTCCAATTTATCCACATCCTTCTTGTAGTGTGGGGCCCAAAACTGGACACAGTACTCCAGATGAGGCCTCACCAGTGTCGAATAGAGGGGAACGATCACGTCCCTCGATCTGCTCGCTATGCCCCTACTTATACATCCCAAAATGCCATTGGCCTTCTTGGCAACAAGGGCACACTGCTGACTCATATCCAGCTTCTCGTCCACTGTAACCCCTAGGTCCTTTTCCGCAGAAGTGCTGCCTAGCCATTCGGTCCCTAGTCTGTAGCGGTGCATGGGATTCTTCCATCCTAAGTGCAGGACCCTGCACTTATCCTTCTTGAACCTCATCAGATTTCTTTTGGCCCAATCCTCCAATTTGTCTAGGTCCTTCTGTATCCTATCCCTCCCCTCCAGCGTATCTACCACTCCTCCCAGTTTAGTATCATCCGCAAATTTGCTGAGAATGCAATCCACACCATCCTCCAGATCATTTATGAAGATATTGAACAAAACCGGCCCCAGGACCGACCCCTGGGGCACTCCACTTGACACCGGCTGCCAACTAGACATGGAGCCGTTGATCACTACCCGTTGAGCCCGATAATCTAGCCAGCTTTCTACCCACCTTATAGTGCATTCATCCAGCCCATACTTCCTTAACTTGCTGACAAGAATACTGTGGGAGACCGTGTCAAAAGCTTTGCTAAAGTCAAGAAACAATACATCCACTGCTTTCCCTTCATCCACAGAACCAGTAATCTCATCATAAAAGGCGATTAGATTAGTCAGGCATGACCTTCCCTTGGTGAGTCCATGCTGACTGTTCCTGATCACTTTCCTCTCATGTAAGTGCTTCAGGATTGATTCTTTGAGGACCTGCTCCATGATTTTTCCAGGGACTGAGGTGAGGCTGACTGGCCGGTAGTTCCCAGGATCCTCCTTCTTCCCTTTTTTAAAGATTGGCACTACATTAGCCTTTTTCCAGTCATCCGGGACTTCCCCCGTTCGCCACGAGTTTTCAAAGATAATGGCCAAGGGCTCTGCAATCACAGCCGCCAATTCCTTCAGCACTCTCGGATGCAACTCGTCCGGCCCCATGGACTTGTGCACGTCCAGCTTTTCTAAATAGTCCCTAACCACCTCTATCTCCACAGAGGGCTGACCATCTCTTCCCCATTTTGTGATGCCCAGCGCAGCAGTCTGGGAGCTGACCTTGTTAGTGAAAACAGAGGCAAAAAAAGCATTGAGTACATTAGCTTTTTCCACATCCTCTGTCACTAGGTTGCCTCCCTCATTCAGTAAGGGGCCCACTTTCCTTGGCTTTCTTCTTGTTGCCAACATACCTGAAGAAACCCTTCTTGTTACTCTTGACATCTCTTGCTAGCTGCAGCTCCAGGTGCGATTTGGCCCTCCTGATATCTTTCCTACATGCCCAAGCAATATTTTTCTACTCTTCCCTGGTCATATGTCCAACCTTCCACTTCTTGTAAGCTTCTTTTTTATGTTTAAGAACCGCTAGGATTTCACCATTAAGCCAAGCTGGTCGCCTGCCATATTTACTATTTACTAGAAGTGGGACTGCTAAACACAGGATGGAGTGGAGGTCAAGGATAATCTAGGCATGGCCCAATATCTAAACAAATACTTTGCCTCAGTCTTTAATCAGACTAAAGAGGATCTTAGGGATAATGGTAGCATGACAAATGGGAATGAGGATATGGAGGTAGACATTACCATATTTGAGGTAGAAGCGAAACTCAAACAGCTTAATGGGACTAAATCAGGGGGCCCAGATAATCTTCATCCAAGAATATTAAATTGGCACATGAAATTGCAAGCCCATTAGCAAGAATTTTTAATGAATCTGTAAACTCAGGGGTTGTACCGTATGATTGGAGAATTGCTAACATAGTTCCTGTTTTTAAGGAAGGGAAAAAAAGTGATCCGGGTAATTATAGGCCTGTTAGTTTGACATCTGTAGTATGCAAGGTCTTGGAAAAAATTTTGAAGGAGAAGGTAGTTAAGGACATTGAAGTCAATGGTAAATGGGACAAAATACAACATGGTTTTACAAAAGGTAGATCGTGCCAAACCAACCTGATCTCCTTCTTTGAGAAAGTAATGGATTTTTTAGACAAAGGAAACGCAGTGGATCTAATTTACCTAGATTTCAGTAAGGCGTTTGATACCGTGCCACATGGGGAATTATTAGTTAAATTGGATAAGATGGGGATCAATATGAACATTGAAAGGTGGATAAGGAATTGGTTAAAGGGGAGACTACAACGGGTCCTACTGAAAGGTTAACTGTCAGGCTGGAGGGAGGTTACCAGTGGAGTTCCTCAAGGATCAGTTTTGGGACCAATCTTATTTAATCTTTTTATTACTGACCTCAGCACAAAAAGTGGGAGTGTGCTAATAAAGTTTGCAGATGATACAAAGCTGGGAGGTATTGCCGATTTAGAGAAGGACAGGAGGATCTGGATGACCTTGTAAACTGGAGTAATAGTAATAGGATGAAATTTAATAGTGAGAAGTGTAAGGTCATGCATTTAGGGATTAATAACAAGAATTTTAGTTATAAGCTAGGGATGCATCAATTAGAAGTAACGGAGGAGGAAAAGGACCTTGGAGTATTGGTTGATCACAGGATGACAATGAGCCGCCAATGTGATATGGCCGTGAAAAAAGCTAATGCGGTCTTGGGATGCATCAGGAGAGGTATTTCCAGTAGCGATAAGGAGGTTTTAGTACCGTTATACAAGGCACTAGTGAGACCTCACCTGGAATACTGGGTGCAGTTCTGGTCTCCCATGTTTAAGAAGGATGAATTCAAACTGGAACAGGTACAGAGAAGGGCTACTAGGATGATCCGAGGAATGGAAAACTCGTCTTATGAAAGGAGACTCAAGGAGCTTGGCTTGTTTAGCCTAACTAAAAGAAGGTTGAGGGGAGATAAGATTGCTCTCTATAAATATATCAGAGGGATAAATACCGGAGAGGGAGAGGAATTATTTAAGCTCAGTACCAATGTGGACACAAGAACAAATGGATATAAACTGGCCACCAGGAAATTTAGACTAGAAATTAGACGAAGGTTTCTAACCATCAGAGGAGTGAAGTTTTGGAATAGCCTTCCAAGGGAAGCAGTGGGGGCAAAAAATCTATCTGGCTTTAAGATTAAACTCGATAAGTTTATGGAGAAGATGGTATGATGGGATAACATGGTTTTGGTAATTAAATATTCATGGTAAATAGGCCCAATGGCCTGTGATGGGATATTAGATGGCGTGGGATCCGAGTTATCCAGGAAAGAATTTTCTGTAGTATCTGGCTGATGAATCTTGCCCATATGCTCAGGGTTTAGCTGATCACCATATTTGGGGTCGGGAAGGAATTTTCCTCCAGGGCCGATTGGAAGAGGCCCTGGAGGTTTTTCGCCTTCCTCTGTAGCATGGGGCACGGGTCACTTGCTGGAGGATTCTCTCTCTGCTTCTTGAAGTCTTTAAACTACGATTTGAGGACTTCAACAGCACAGATATAGGTGTGAGGTTTTTTGCAGGAGTGGTGGGTGAGATTCTGTGGCCTGCGTTGTGCAGGATGTCAGACTAGATGATCATAATGGTCCCTTCTGACCTAAATATCTATGAATCTATGGCTAGTTCTCTGGAGACGTCCATACAGTGTGCAGCGGCCGTCAAAAAAGCAAACAGGAAGTTAGGAATCATTGACAAGGGATAGAGAATAAGACGGAGAATATCTTATGGCCCTTCTGTAAATCCATGGCCCGCCCACATCTTGAGTACTGTGTACAGATGCGGTCTCCTCATCTCAACGACGATATACTGGCATTAGAAAAGGTTCAGAGAAGAGCAACTAAAATGATTAGGGGTTTGGAACAGGTCCCATATGAGGAAAGATGAAAGAGGCGAGGACTTTTCAGCTTGGAAAAGAGGAGACTAAGGGGGGATATGATAGAGGTCTCTAAAATCAAGAGTGGTGTAGAGAAAGTGAATAAGGAAAAGTTATTTACTTGTTCCCAGAATATAAGAACTAGGGGCCATCAAATGAAATCAATGGGCAGCAGGTTTAAAACAAATAAAAGGAAGATCTTCTTCACATAGCGCACAGTCAACCTGTGGAACTCCTTGCCTGAGGAGGTTGTGAAGGCGAGGACTATAAGAGGGTTTAAAAGACAACTGGATAAATTCATGGAGGCTAAGTCCATTACTGGCTATTAGCCAGGATGGGTAAGGAATGGTGTCCCTAGCCTCTGTTTGTCAGAGGGTGGAGATGGATGGCAGGGGAGAGATCACTTGATCAGTACCTGTTAGGTTCACTCACTTCAGGGCACCTGGCATTGGCCACTGTCGGTAGAGAGGACACTGGGCTGGATGGATCTTTGGTCTGACCCAATATGGCCATTCTTATGTTATGTTCTCCCCGCTCAGCCCCATGGGCCCATCTGCCCCAGTATCCTGCCTCCTCCCTGCTCAGTCCCACAGGCCCATCCACCCTGGTATCTCACCTGCTGTGCCATCCCGGCTTGTGACACTGCTCCCTGCGGTGGTGGGAAGGGGCCCAAGGGCCCGTCCAGGGTGTGACTCTTTTTCTCCTTCCCAGGCGATCGACGACGACTGCAACCAGACAGGGCAGATGACGGCTGCGCTGCTGGACTGGCCCCAGGTGCCTGCCCCCATGGGGGGAGGGGGGACAGTGTCCCAGCAGCAGGGGGCTCTGGAAGCTGGGGTGGGGGTGGGGGCTCCTGGCAGCAGGGAGCTCTGGAAGCTGGGGTGGGGGGTCCCAGCAGCAGGGGGCTCTGGAAGCTGTGGGGGGAAATGTGGGGTCCCAGTAGCTGGGGGCCCTGGAAGCTGCGGGGGCGGGGGGTCCTGGCAGTGTAGGATTGTAAGGGCTGGGGGCGAAGGATGCTGGGCGGGTGGGGGGGGATCCTGTGTTTGGGGCACTAACACCCACCTCCTCCCCGTGCCCTGCAGGGGACCTTCGCCTCCGCGCTGACACTGGAGGGGGAGCAGCTGACGGTGGAGCGGGAGGTGGACGGGGGGCTGGAGAGCATCCGGCTCAGGCTGCCGGCCGTGGTGACGGCCGACCTGCGCCTCAACGAGCCCCATTACGCCACCCTGCCCAACATCATGGTGAGGGGAGGCCGCTTCTGGGGTGGGACGGGGGGCTGGTTATATGGGGACCCTTCCCCTGGCACGGAGATGCAGCCACTTCTGGGGCGCAACAGCCGGGTAACTGTGACAGGATCCCTGGGGTACAACCTGGAAATAGGTTATGGCTGAGCCTCCTTTCACTCTCCGGCCTGGGCTCTCTCTCAACGCTTCGCTAGTGACAAGCCCCAAACCCCTCCGCGCCCTGGCGCCCGCCACCCAGCTAAGTTGCGGGAATGCTCCCAGAGCCGCTCACCCAGGGCAAGGCCCCGCCTGGCCCCCCACAGCTGTACCCTCCCCGCCCTGGGTGGCCACCTGGCCCGTGTAAGTTCGTTACCCATCTGGCCCCTCCCTCGATGCGGCAAGGACACGCACCAGCCTTTGCAAACCGAGCTGCAGTTTCCCGAGCGCCCCGTTTGAGGGACAAACCCCTGAGAGCTGGACGGTACAGGACTGTAAGCTGTCGCCGTCAAAGGGCAGAGAGCAAAGAAACGGGAAGCTAAAGGCCCAATGTCCATCTGACACCGTCTCACCCTGGGCAGGGTTGAGATCTGCCACTTTCTCACCCCGCTGCGTGTTCCCGGCCGTAACGCGCCGGTTTCCCTCCGAGACCAGGGCCAGGCTCCTTGGTTGAAGTTGTCTCTTCCCCATGCCCTGGGTGCTGCCAGCGTCCCCGTGTCCCCCGCAGACGCGGGCCCAGACGCGGCCTGAGCAGTCCCCCGGTGGGGTCGTGTCCACCTGAGCCATGGGGTGGATCCATCCCCATTGAGCTAAATCCCTTGACTGCAGCTCCCCGGCTGAGCAGGGGTCGGTGAGCGGCCTCCTGGGTGGGGGTCCTGTGTGTGTCACCAGCGTGTTTCACGCCGCAAAATCCCATAACCCCCGTACCCTGGGTGTTTGGGGGGGGTTGGACAGAACAGCGGGTTTCAGCAGGTCGGACGATACCGTACCCGGCCCGCTCCATGTGGAACCTCCCAGCCACGCTTGAGCAGTGAATACGGGGGTCAGCAGGGGCCATTCGGAGGTGCAGCGTGTCACCGGGACAGCCACACGACACCAGACCACAATATCGGAGTTAGCTGAACCGGAAATGTCAGGAACTGGATCCTGATGGGACTCCTGGGTTCTATCCCCGGGTCTGGGAGGGGAGTTGGGGGGCAGCTGGGAGCCAGGACTCCTGGGTTCTATCCCCAGCCCTGGATGGGGGATGGGATCTAGTGGCTAGAGCACAGGTGATTCTGTGCGTGGCTCTCTCAGGGGAGTTTGGTCTAGTGGCTAGAGCAGGGGGGGCTGGGAGCCAGGACTCCTGGGTTCCATGCCCGGCGCTTTCAGGGGAGTTTGGTCTAGTGGCTAGAGTGCGGGGTGGGGGCTGGGAGCCAGGACTCCTGGGTTCCATGCCTGGCTCTCTCCCCAGAAAGCCAAGAAGAAGAAGATAGAGGTGCTGAAGGCGTCGGACCTGGGGGTCGATCTCTCCTCCCGGCTGGCCATGCAGCGTGTGGAAGAGCCGCCCCAGCGCCAGGCCGGCATCAAGGTGGAAACCGTGGATGACCTCGTGGGCAAGCTGAAGGAGGGGGGCCTGATCTGAGCCCCCGGCCGGTGAGTGCAGCCCCGGCAGGGCTGGGCATGGGTGGGGGCGCTCTCCCTTTGCAGATACCTTCAGTCCTGGCTCCCAGCCTCCCCTGCTCTAACTACTAGTCCCAACTCCCCTCCCAGAGCTGAGGAGAGAACCCAGGAGTCCTGGCTGCCAGCCTGGAAGCAGCCATCATCCCATTGAAGTCAAAGTGGGGGGGTGGGTGGGGATTTCTTGTCCCTTTGTAACTGGCGAGTCACTGAGCTGTTTCTGCGAAGCCCCCCCAAGAACCACAGAGACAGGAAGCGGGGGGAGGCGGCCAGGTGCAGAGAGAGAAACAGCTCAGAGAGCCAGCAAGAGAAAGGGTGGGGTGTGGGAATGGACAGACGGGTACGGGGGGGGGGGGGGATAGGTTGATAAAGGGGGTGTCTGGGGAAGGATAGATACGGGGTACACAGGGATGGATGGATGGGGTACAAAGGGATCAAGGTACACAGGGATGGATGGGGGTACACAGGGATCGGGGTACACGAGGATGGATGGGGTACACAGGGATCAGGGTACACCTGGATCGGGGTACGCAGGGATGGACACATACTGCCTCCTTGGACACTCACTCTCCTCACCCAGCCCCACAAGTTGCTTCCTGCTACATATCAGCCCCGCCCCTGTGACCCCACCCGCTGGGGAGGGACAGCGAGGACATGGGTGCAGCCGCACAGACTGTGCAGAGGGCACCCAGGAAGGTAAGGACACATCACGCTCTGCTCCCCCCAACCCCTGCCATCAGCTACGCTCTGAGACCCTCTACACTACAGACTCCTGCAACCATTAGACCCCGCTCCCCTCCCAGAGCCAGGGAGAGGACCCAGGAGTCCTGGCTCCCAGCCCCCTGCTCTAACCACTAGACCCAACTCCCCTCCCAGAGCTGGGGACACAACCCAGGAGTCCTGTGGGTCGTGTTGTGGGTTCCCAGTAGCGGAGAGGGGCTGGGGGGGAGAGTCCATGTGATGGCCATCCAGGGGCAATGTGAGGAAGGGGGATGAGAGCCAGATGCTGGGCTAGGGGGGTCCATGGGGCTGAGCCGGGGCAACAGGGAGGGGGCAGAGTGAGATACCAGGCTAGGAGGGTCCATGGGGCTGATCTGGGGAGGGGGCGGGATACCAGGCTAAGAGGGTCCATGGGGCTGATCCCCAGGGCGGGGGCCGCGAGCTGGCTGAGGGGGGCTGGGTTTGCGTGGGACCCAGGCTGACGGGAAGGTGTAACAACAGCTCGGGGAAGTGGCTGGGATGTGAAAAGCAGTTGCAGAGAGCAGCAGCTACACTGACCACTAGAGAACACTCCTCCCTGCCCCCACCGGGGCTAGAGAGAGACCCAGGCATCCTGGTTTCCAGCCCCCCTCACTCCCTCTAGCTGCTAGGCCTCACTCCAGAGCCAGGGAGAGAACCCAGGAGTCCTGGCTTCCAGCCTCCCTCCCTCTAACCACTGGCCCCCACTCCCCTCCCAGAGCTGGGGATAGAACCCAGGAGTCCTGGCTCCCAGCCCCCCCACTGCAGCAGTTTGACTCAGCGGGGCCCAGCTGGGATGCTGGGCTGGGGAGGTGGGGAAGGGGCTATGACAGCAAACGGGCAGGGGGTGTCCCCCGACGCCAGGGCTCATGCTCCCAGCTCGGGGTTCCTCTTGCAGGTCCGGTAGCCAGGACTCTGCCCGGTGGCCGGCTCGCGGGAGATGCAGGCCTGCAGCGTGGGGAGCTGCCTCCTGGCCACGCTCAGCCTGGTGCTGCTCTGCGTGGCTCTGTCCACCGACTACTGGCTTGTGGCATATGGCGGCGGGGTCACGTCCCACAGCGGGCTCTGGCAGCAGTGCCTGGCCGACGTGTGCAGGAGCCCAGACCGCATCACTGGTGAGGAGACGGCCGGGGCTGGGATGTGGCCCCCTCTGGGGTGTGGCGTGGGGGGCTGGTTTTCCAGGGGCCTCTCACCCAGCTCTGGGATGCGTCCCCCTCTGGGCTGGGGCGGGGTGGCTGGTTACAAAGGACCCCTGACTGGGCGCTGAGATGTGGCCCCTCTGGGATGGGGTTTGGGGGCTGGTTATACAGGGGCCCCTTGCCCAACCCTGGAGCGTACACAGACAGCTCTGCCGATGCCCCTCACTCCCGACCCGCAGCCCGCCGCTCTCCACCCCCCTCGTTAACCCTTCGTGTCCCTGCCCCCCCCTCCCCCCCAGGGTATATACAAGCCACACGGGCCTTCCTGATCCTGGCCACGCTGGGCACCGCCGCGTCCGTCCTGTTCCTCCTGGTCTCCCTCATGTCCTGCGTCCACAGCCCTGTGAGCACCGACCTCCTGGCTGCCATCACTGGCTTCGCCGCCGGTAGGGACCGGGCTCGGGGCCTGTCCCCTGGGGGGGGTTGGCCCGGGGGGGGGCAGGGAATGGGGCATGGGACCTGTCCCCTCTAGGGGGCGCCAGCTCCCATCCGGCCCCAGGGCAGGGGACTGGCTGGCTCAGGGGTCTGATCTGGCCCCATTGGGGGAAGGGGGGCTGTCTCAGGGGGTCCGATCTGGCCCCATGGGGGGAGACCGGCCGGCTCGGGGGCTCTAACCCCTCCCCCCCCCCACAGGCAGCTGCACCCTCATTGCCATGGGGGTGTTCAGCGGTGAATCGTGGCACAAGAACCAGGACAGGATGATCCAGCTGACCTTCGAATGGTCCTTCTACCTGGGCTGGGCCGCCCTGCCGCTGCTGGGCCTGGGCGGTGAGCGCCGGGCCGGGGAGGGGGCGCTGTGGGGAGCGGGGTGCTAGGGGGCGTGGTGGGAGGGGGCGCCCTGGGAAGCCAGGGCAGGGTGCAGGGGGGAGAGGCCAGGGGATGGGGTGCTGTGGGGAGCGGGGCAGGGAGCCATGGCAGGGCAGGGCGCTGGGGGGAGAGGCCAGGGGATGGGGTGCTGTGGGGAGCGGGGCAGGAAGCCATGGGGGAGCAGGCGGTGGGGGAAACTGGGGTGGTGGGGGGCAGGGGTGCCGTGTTGGGGGGAGGAGGCTGGGGGGCTGCAGGGAGGGGATGCTGCGCAGGGCAAGGGGAGGAAATCGGGGGAGGGGGCGGCACTGTGAGGGCAGGGCGCTGTGGGGCAGGGGGTACTGGAGGGGGCTGGGGGGCTGTCTGCCATCTCCCCCATCTCCCCCCAGGTGCCTTCGCCCTTGTGGCCCACAAGCGCCACTCGGGGCACGAGAGTGTGTGACCAGAGCCCTGGAGATATGGGGGGACTGGATGGACCCCCCAAAAGGCCGCTGCTGTCCCCTGCTGGAACGGAGCCGGCAGCCCTAGAGGGGAAAGGCCCCGTGCCCCATTCCCTGCCCCAGCCAGTCCCCGCCCGCTGCCGTGGGGCTGGAGGGCAGCCGGCGCCCCCCGAGGCTCCCGTCCGTTGTTTTATGGTCTGTTTTTCCTCGGGCCTTTTCCTGCTTTGAAATAAATTGTACCTCTGCATCCAAACCCCGTCTCCCCCCAGTTACTGGCCCCACAGCAGGGATCGGGCCGGGTGGGCTGGAGCATGGGGGTTCCAGAATCTTGGGGTTACCATGGGAGTCAAGACATGAACAGAGCCAGGGGAGGGGGAGCCTGGCTCTTTGGCTCTAACCATTAGGACAGACCCCGAGGGATACCTGGCCAGTGCCCAGTGGCGGGGAGTCCCGGGGGTTAACCCCGCCAATGTCCAGCGGCAGGGAGTCCCGGGGGTTAACCCCGCCAGTGCCCCGTGGTGGGCAGTCCTGGGGGTTAAGCCCGCCAGTGCCCAGTGGTGGGCAGTCCTGGGGGTTAAGCCCGCCAGTGCCCAGTGGTGGGCAGTCCTGGGGGTTAACCCGACAGGTTTTTCAGCGTTTCTGTGCCTGGTCTCCCCTGTCTATGATGGGCTCCAAGCTGGGGGCGGCCGGGCTCTGTTTCTCCTGCGTGGCGACCGTCCTGCTGGCGGTATCCGCTGCAACCGAGTCCTGGCTCCAGCTCTGGGTCCTGGGCATTGTCATTCACCGGGGTCTGTGGAGGGAGTGTCAGCTGGGGGCCTGCACCCCCTTCCAGGGCCAGCGAGGTAGGGACATCGGGTTAACCCTGCTGTTATCCAGTGGCAGGGAGTCCCACTGGTTAAACATTCTCTTATCCGGTGGCATGGAGTCCCACAGGTTAACCCAGCTCTTACTTAGTGGCAGGCTGTGACCCGGCTTAACCCTGCCAATTTAAGGCCCAGTGCAGGGGAGTCCCACATGCTCCATCATCAGGGAGTAGCTGCATGGGGGAACTGACTGAAGGAAGAGTGGGGGGCTCAGCTCTACCCCCAAGGAGCAAGCCCTGTGTTGGGGGGGGGCAGCTCCCCCTTTTCCTCCCCACTTTGCTGCTGTCAATGCCCCGTGCATGGAGTGTTGGGGCCATCCACCGGCCACATGGGGACACGGCAGGGCATGGGGAATAGTCCTGGGGGCTGGGTCGAACCCGGACCAGGTGCTGTGGGACCCCAGGGCAGGAGTTGGGGGGGACCCCAGGGTGTGCAGACGGGTGGGGGTGACAGGGTGAGCTCTCACTGACCCCCCCCCGCCCCCAGCGTATGTGGGAGTATCACGGGGCTGCCTGGTTTTGGCCGTCGTGGCCGGCTACCTCTCCGTGCTGTGTGGGGCCCTGGCGCTCGCCCCCCGCCCGGCCCCCAAGAGACTCGACTGGGTCCGGGGGGCTGCTGCTCTCTGCTTCCTCACAGGTAAGGGGAACCCCCCAAATCCCTCTCCTGCTCTCTGACCTCCAAACTGCCTCCCCCCTTCCCAGCCCTCATGACCCCCAACCTCTTTCTACCCCCCAACCCCACCCTCTGACCCCTAACTCCTCCCCTGCCCCATCCCCTCCTTCCACACTCCTGATCCCCACCCTCCTGCCATCTGACCTCCCCTCCAATTCCTCCAGTTCCCCCCACCTTGACTTCCCACCCCCCAGTTCTCCCCAGCCCCACATCTTGTGTCTCGCAGGCACCTTGGCCGTGGTGGCTCTGGGCTGTTTCATGGGCGGATCGGCCGGGGAAGCAGGTGGCAGCTGGGCCTGGTCGCTGGCTGTGGGCTGGGCAGCGGTGCCCGTGGCCGGGTTGGCAGGTGAGCGCCCATGGGCCCGGGGGGGCGAGGTTTGGGGGGCACACGGAGGAGAAGCGTCTTTCAGCCACGCTGACCCCCCCGATCTGTTCCAGGCACCTGCCACTGCCAGGCTCGGCGGAGGGAGCGACGCTGGCACAGCGGCCCGCGAGGATCGCCCGGCTCGGCGTGGTGCCCCCCAAGGCGCTGGGTCCCCCCGTCTGGCCCCCCAAGCGGAGCTATTAAACCCCGTCTGCCGGCCAGAGGCGCCCCGCGGGACTCAGACCGACTCGGCGCCTCTGGTGGTGGGATGCAGCCACGTCTGGGGCGGGGCAGCTGGGGAACAGCCGCATAGAACTGGCACGGGGGGGTCGATTGCCCGGCGCTGGGGTGAACCCCGGGGGCAGCAAACGGACCCGGCAGCGCCCGGGGGGCAGGAGCGCGGGGGGGGAGGAGCAAACAGCCCGGACGCCTGGGTTCCCTCCCGAGGGGGCGGGGCTCCAGGGCTCAGGCAGGGTCCCGCCCCGTCAATCTTCAGCAGGGGGCGGCAGAGGCCAGTTCCTCGTGAGTGGGCGCTGGCGCCTGCGTCACGCCGCGCGGCCCGGCGCGTCACGAGGCCAGGCAGCCATTGAGCGGCAGGGGCCCATGCTGCACGCCGATTGGCCGGTGGGTTGAGGCCCGCCCATGGGGCACGGTGATTGGTTTCGTAAGAGGCACTGCCCCCTTCGTGATTGGTCAGAAGTTTAAGGTCCGGTCTGGACGCCGCGATTGGCTGTTTCTCGAACCTTTGAACGTTCTGATTGATCGGCTTCGATCTATTCGCCCAATGATAGCACGGATTGGATTCTTTCTCCTGATTGGAACACGGCGCGGCCTGGCTGCGACTGGCTGAACGCCCCACATGCCGCGTTCCCATTGGCCGAGCCTGAGGTCGCGCCTACGATTGGGTCTCTGGGCGGCCCGCCCCTCAGCCTATTGGGCGCAGTTGTCCAGCCCCGCCCCGGCCCAATACCCCGCTCCCTGATTGGCTCAGATCCCAAAAGGGGGCGTGGCCAGACGCGGAGCGGGGCAATGGCGGCGTTGCGGGCGCTGGTTGGGGTGAAGCGGGTCATAGACTATGCCGTGAAGGTGGGCGGGGCTCGGACGCCTGGGTCCCTGTCTCGGGGGTGGTGCTCGGACGCCTGGGTCCCTGTCTCGGCCCCTGTCTCGGGCGGGGGAGGAGGCGCTCGGACGCCTGGGTCCCTCCCTGTTCCTCGAGGCGGGGGGCGCTCGGACGCCTGGGTCCCTGCCTCGGCCCCTGCCTCGGGGGCGGGGTCCCTCGGACGCCTGGGTCCCTGCCTCGGCCCCTGCCTCGGGGGCGGGGTCCCTCGGACGCCTGGGTCCCTGCCTCGGCCCCTGCCTCGGGGGCGGGGTCCCTCGGACGCCTGGGTCCCTGCCTCGGCCCCTGCCTCGGGGGCGGGGTCCCTCGGACGCCTGGGTCCCTGCCTCGGCCCCTGCCTCGGGGGCGGGGTCCCTCGGACGCCTGGGTCCCTGCCTCGGCCCCTGCCTCGGGGGCGGGGTCCCTCGGACGCCTGGGTCCCTGCCTCGGCCCCTGCCTCGGGGGCGGGGTCCCTCGGACGCCTGGGTCCCTGCCTCGGCCCCTGCCTCGGGGGCGGGGTCCCTCGGACGCCTGGGTCCCTGCCTCGGCCCCTGCCTCGGGGGCGGGGTCCCTCGGACGCCTGGGTCCCTGCCTCGGCCCCTGTCTCGGGGGCGGGGTCCCTCGGACGCCTGGGTCCCTGCCTCGGCCCCTGTCTCGGGGGCGGGGGCGCTCGGACGCCTGGGTCCCTGCCTCGGCCCCTGTCTCGGGGGCGGGGGCGCTCGTACGCCTGGGTCCGCGCGGTGACGCTCTGCCCCCCAGGTGCGGGTGCGGCCGGGCGGCGGGGTGGTGACGGACGGGGTGAAACACTCCATGAACCCCTTCTGCGAGATCGCTCTGGAGGAGGCCGTGCGGCTGCGGGAGCGGCGCCTGCTGCAGGAGATCGTGGTGGTCAGCTGCGGGCCCCCCCAATGTCAGGTACTCCCCCCGCCCTCCCGGTGCTTCCTGACCCCCCCCCCCCCGTATCCCCTCCGCCAGGTACCCCCCCAGTGCTTCCTGCCCCCCCAGTGCCAGGATCCCCCCCTCCCCCCAATGCTTCCTGACCCCCTGTCCGTCCCCCCAGTGACAGGTACCCCCCTCTTCCCCCCCCACCTGCCAAGTACCGGCCCCCCCTCGCTCTCCCTTACCCCCCCAGTTCCAGGTACCAGTCCCCACCCCCTGCCCTACTACAGTCTCCCCCCTGCCTCCCCCCAATCCCAGGTACCGGCTCTCCCCCCAACACCCACCGCCTCAGCCCCATTTGCACAAGGACAGGCGTTGACCAGCCAGAGGGGGCAGAGAGGCCAAGGGCTGGCAGGCCCTGGGGAGACAGCCCCCGTTCTGGGGTCGGGGGTTACATTATGGGGAGCGTATGTTGGGTGGGTCGGGATCCAGGGGCTGCCCAGCCTGCACCTGAATTCTAACTCCGCCCCCTTCAGGAGACCATCCGGACCGCGCTGGCCATGGGGGCTGACCGGGGGCTGCACGTGGAGATCCCAGCCCCCGAGTATGAAAGCCTCGGCCCCTTCCAGGTGGCCAAGATCCTTGCGGCGCTGGCCAAGAAGGAGGGGGTCAGCCTGGTGCTACTGGGCAAGCAGGTGAGTTCCCTTCCCCCGCTCAGCCCCACGGGTCCATCTACCCCAGTATCCCGCCACCTTAGTTGAAACAATAGTAAAGAATAAAATTGTCAGACACATAGAAGAACATAAATTGTTGTGCAAAAGTCAACATGGTTTCTGTAAAGGGAGATCAGGTCTTACTAATCTTTTAGAGTTCTTTGGGGGGGGTCAACAAACGTGGACAAGGGGGATCCAGTGGACATAGTGTACTTAGATTTCTAGAAAGCCTTTGACAAGGTCCCTCACCAAAGGCTCTTACGTAAATTAAAGTGTCATGGACTGAAGGTAAAAAATCCATTGCAATCGACATACTACACTGGCGAGGGTGAGAGACTGTGCCACACACACTCAAAGAAACTGAGGACCCACCTGATCAGCATCCTGTACAGCAGACAGGAGAAGATCAAGAAGGAGCTCTCAAAACTGGAGTGTCTCATACAAAACCAACCTTCCACGCACTCTTCCACGTGGCCGGACTTTACAAAAAGGAGACAAGCCATTTACAACGCAGACGTCACTTCTCTACAGGGGAAAAAGGACAGTAAACTATCTAAACTCCTACATGCCACAGGGAGCTACAACAGTGGTACCCTCAACTCATTTAACGATATTGTTAATCTATCCAACCACACGCTTAGCCTGGCAGAAGAGTCTGTCCTATCTCAGGGACTCTCTCTCTGCCCCACCACCCCCACGAACATGATACAGTTCTGCGGTGATCTGGAAGCCTACTTTCATCGTCTCCGACTTAAGGAATATTTTCAACAGTGCACTGACCCACAGGAACCCTCCTACCAACACTACAAGAAGAAGAATTCTGCGTGGACTACTTCTGACGGTTGAAATGACAGACTGGACTTCTACATCGAGTGCTTCCGCCGACGTGCGCAGGCTGAAATTGTGAACAAACAGCATCATTTGCCCCATAACCTCAGCCGTACAGAACGCAATGCCATCCACAGCCTCAGAAACAACTCTGACGTTATAATCAAAGGGGTTGACAAAGGAGGTGCTGTCGTATAATGAACAGGTCGGATGAGGAACAGGAGGCTGCCAGGCAACTCTCCCACACCACATTCTACAGGCCACTATCCTCTGACCCCACTGAGGGTTACCAAAAGAAACTACACCATGTGCTGAAGAAACTCCCTGCTATAGCCCAGAAACAAATCTACAAGGACACACCCCTTGTACCTTCAAGTCAGCGGCACTGCTATGAGTACCCGCATGGCCCCACAGGATGCCAACATTTTTATGGCTGACCTAGAACAACACTTCCTCAGCTCTTGTCCCTTTCTTTACTTGCTCTACATTGATGACATCTTCATCATATGGACCCACGGAAAGGAGGCCCTTGAAGATTTCCACCTGGATTTCAACAATTTCCACCCCACCATCAACTTCAGCCTGGACCAGTTCACACAAGAGATCCACTTCCTGGACGCTACAGTGCAAATAAGGGATGGTCACATAAACACCACCCTATACTGGAAAACTCCTTCCCGCTATACTTACCTACATGCCTCCAGCTTCCATCCAGGACACATCACACGATCCATTGTCTACAGCCAAGCCCTAAGATACAACCGAATTGTCTCCAATCCCTCAGACAGAGACCAACACCTACGAGATCTTTATCAAGCATTCGTAAAACTACAACACCCACCTGGAGAAGTGAGGAAACAGATTGACAGAGCAAGATGGGTATCCAGAAATCACCTACTACAGGACAGGCCCAACAAGAAAAATAACAGAACATCACTGGCCAGCACGTACAGCCCCCAGCTAAAACCTCTCCAGCACATTATCAACGATCTACAACCTATCCTGGAAAACGATCACTCACTCTCACAGACCTTGGGAGACAGGCCAGTCCCCGCTTACAGACAGCCCCCCAACCTGAAGCAAATACTTACCAGCAACTACATCAACCCAGGAACCAATCCCTGTAGCAATCCTCGTTGCCTACTCTGTCCCCATATCTGCTCTGGCAACACCATCAGAGGACCCAGCCACATCAGCCACACCGTCAGAGGCTCATTCACCTGCACATCTACCAATGTGATATATGCCATCCTGTGCCAGGAATGCCCCTCTGCCATGTACATTGGCCAAACCGGACAGTCCATACATAAAAGAATAAATGGAC
This sequence comes from Natator depressus, assembly GCF_965152275.1. Classification (NCBI taxonomy): domain Eukaryota; kingdom Metazoa; phylum Chordata; order Testudines; family Cheloniidae; genus Natator; species Natator depressus. The sequence continues at coordinate 17,855,021 of NC_134257.1, forward strand.
ACAAATCGGACATCGGGAATGGTAACATACAAAAGCCGGTAGGAGAACGCTTCAGTCTTCCTGGACATTCGATAACAGATTTGAAAGTAACTCTACTTGAACAAAAAAACTTCAGAAACAGAGTTCAAAGAGAAACAGCAGAACTAAAAGTCATTTGCAAACTTAACACCATTAATTTGGGCTTGAATAGGGGCTGGGGGTGTCTGGCTTATTACAAAAGCAGCTTTGCGTCTCCTGGAATCGACACCTCCTCATCCATTACTGGGGGTGGACGACATCCACCCGGATCGAATTGGCCCTGTCAGCACTGGTTCTCCACTTGTGAGGTAACTCCCTTCCCTTCATGTGTTGTTATATTTATGTCTGCATCTGTAATTTTCCCTCCATGCATCTGAAGAAGTGGGGTTTTTACCCACGAAAGCTTATGCTCAAATAAATCTGTTAGTCTTTAAGGTGCCACCAGACTCCTTGTTGTTTTAGTGGATACAGACTAACACGGCTACCCCATGATACATGGGATAAGAGGGAAGATCCTTTCATGGATTGAGAACTGGTTAAAAGACAGGGAACAAAGGGTAGGAATAAATGGTAAATTTTCAGAATGGAGAGGGGTAACTAGTGGTGTTCCCCAAGGGTCAGTCCTAGGACCAATCCTATTCAACTAATTCATAAATGATCTGGAGAATGGAGTAAACAATGTGGTGGCAAAGTTTGCAGATACTAAACTGCTCAAGATAGTTAAGACCAAAGCAGACTGTGAAGAACTTGAAAAAGATCTCACCAAACTAAGTGATTGGGCAACAAAATGGCAAATGAAATTTAATGTGGATAAATGTAAAGTAATGCACATTGGGAAAAATAACCCCAACTATACATAGAATATGATGGGGGCTAATTTAGCTACAACTAATCAGGAGAAAGATCTTGGAGTCATTGTGGATAGTTCTCTGAAGATGTGCACACAGTGTGCAGCAGCCGTCAAAAAAGCAAACAGGATGTTAGGAATCATTAAAAAGGGGTAGAGAATAAGACGGAGAATATCTTATGGCCCTTCTATAAATCCATGGTACAGCCACATCTTGAGTACTGCGTACAGATGTGGTCTCCTCATCTTAACGACGATATACTGGCATTAGAAAAGGTTCAGAGAAGGGCAACTAAAATGATTAGGGGTTTGGAACAGGTCCCATATGAGGAAAGATGAAAGAGGCTAGGACTTTTCAGCTTGGAAAAGAGGAGATTAAGGGGGGATATGATAGAGGTCTCTAAAATCAAGAGTGGTGTGGAGAAAGTGAATAAGGAAAAGTTATTTACTTGTTCCCAGAATATAAGAACTAGGGGCCATCAAATGAAATCAGTGGGCAGCAGATTTAAAACAAATAAAAGGAAGTTGTTCTTCACACAGCGCACAGTCAACCTGTGGAACTCCTTGCCTGAGGAGGTTGTGAAGGCGAGGACTATAAGAGGGTTTAAAAGAGAACTGGATAAATTCATGGAGGCTAAGTCCATTAATGGCTATTAGCCAGGATGGGTAAGGAATGGTGTCCCTAGCCTCTGTTTGTCAGAGGGTGGAGATGGATGGCAGGGGAGAGATCACTTGATCAGTACCTGTTAGGTTCACTCACTTCAGGGCACCTGGCATTGGCCACTGTCGGTAGAGAGGACACTGGGCTGGATGGACCTTTGGTCTGACCCAATATGGCCATTCTTATGTTATGTTCTCCCCGCTCAGCCCCATGGGCCCATCTACCCCAGTATCCTGCCTCCTCCCTGCTCAGTCCCACAGGCCCATCCACCCTGGTATCTCACCTGCTGTGCCATCCCAGCTTGTGACACTGCTCCCTGCGGTGGTGGGAAGGGGCCCAAGGGGCCCGTCCAGGGTGTGACTCTTTTTCTCCTTCCCAGGCGATCGACGACGACTGCAACCAGACAGGGCAGATGACGGCTGCGCTGCTGGACTGGCCCCAGGTGCCTGCCCCCATGGGGGGAGGGGGGACAGTGTCCCAGCAGCAGGGGGCTCTGGAAGCTGGGGTGGGGGTGGGGGCTCCCGGCAGCAGGGGGCTCTGGAACCTGCGGGGGAGGGCCCCAGCAGTGTAGGATAGTAAGGGGTGGGGGCAAAGGATCCTGGGCCTGTGGGGGCGGGCGGGGGGGGGGATCCTGGGTGGGGGGCACTAACACCCACCTCCTCCCTGTGCCCTGCAGGGGACCTTCGCCTCCGCGCTGACGCTGGAGGGGGAGCAGCTGACGGTGGAGCGGGAGGTGGACGGGGGGCTGGAGAGCATCCGGCTCAGGCTGCCGGCCGTGGTGACAGCCGACCTGCGCCTCAACGAGCCCCGTTACGCCACCCTGCCCAACATCATGGTGAGGGGAGGCTGCTTCTGGGGCGGGGCGGGGGGCTGGTTATACGGGGACCCCTCCCCCGGCTCAGACTCAGCCAGCTCTGGGGCGGGGCAGGGGCTGTTTATACGGGGACGCTTCCCCTGGCACGGAGATGCAGCCACTTCTGGGGTGCAATAGCCAGGTAACTGATAGGATCCCTGGGGTGCAACCTGGAAATAGCTTTCAGCTGAGCCCCCTTTCACTCTCCGGCCTGGGCTCTCTCTCAACGCTTCGCTAGTGACAAGCCCCAAACCCCTCCAGGCCCTGGCGCCCCCCACCCAGCAAGGTCGCGGGAATGCTCCGAGAGCCGCTCACCCAGGGCAAGGCCCCGCCTGGCCCCCCACAGCTGTACCCTCCCACCTGGCCCGTGTACGTTCGTTACCCATCCGGCCCCTCCCTCGATGCGGCGAGGACACGCACCAGCCTTTGCAAAGCGAGCTGCGGGTTCCCGAGCGCCCTGTTTGAGGGATGAACCCCCGAGAGCGGGACAGTACGGGACTGTAAGCGGTCGCCGTCAAAGGGCAGAGAGCAAAGAAACGGGAAGCTAAAGGCCCAATGTCCATCTGACACCGTCTCATCCTGGGCAGAGTTGAGATCTGCCACTTTCTCACCCTGCTGCATGTTCACGGCCGTAACGCGCCGGTTTCCCTCCGAGACCAGGGCCAGGCTCCTTGGTTGAAGTTTTCTCTTCCCCATGCCCCGGTTGCTGCCAGCGTCGGTGGGGGAGGAGAAAGGCCGAGACAAGGTGCCACCGTCCGCTGTTGTGTCCCCCAGGCCGTGTGCCCAGCAGACACGGCCTGAGCGGTCCCCTGGTGGGGTCGCGTCCACCTGAGCCATGGGGTGGATCCGTCCCCATTGAGCTAAATCCCTTGACTGCAGCTCGCTGGCTGAGCAGGGGTCGGTGAGCGGCCTCCTGGGTGGGGGTCCCGTGTGTGTCACCAGCGTATTTCACACAGTAAAATCTCATATCCCCCCTACCCCGGGGGTTTGGGGGGGGGGGGTGTTTGGACAGAACAGCGGGTTTCAGCAAGTCGGACGATACCGTACCCGGCCCGCTCCCTGTGGAACCTCCCAGCCACGCTTGAGCGGTGAATACGGGGGTCAGCAGGGGCCGTTCGGAGGTGCAGCGTGTAACCGGGACGGCCACATGACACCAGACCACAATGTCGGAGTTTGCTGTGCGGGAAATGTCAGGAACTGGATCCTGATGGGACTCCTGGGTTCTAACCCCGGGTCTGGGAGGGAGTGGCGGGCAGCTGGGAGCCAGGACTCCTGGGTTCTATCCCCAGCCCTTGAGGGGGGATGGGATCTAGTGGCTAGAGCAGGGGGGCTGGGAGCCAGGACTCCTGGGTTCCACGCCTGGCGCTCTCAGAGGAGTGGGGTCTAATGGCTAGAGTGCGGGGTGGGGGCTGGGAGCCAGGACTCCTGGGTTCCACGCCTGGCTCTCTCAGGGGAGTTTGGTCTAGTGGCTAGAGCAGGGGGGGCTGGGAGCCAGGACTCCTGGGTTCCACTCCTGGCTCTCTCCCCAGAAAGCCAAGAAGAAGAAGATCGAGGTGCTGAAGGCGTCGGACCTGGGGGTCGATCTCTCCTCCCGGGTGGCCATGCAGCGTGTGGAAGAGCCGCCCCAGCGCCAGGCCGGCGTCAAGGTGGAGACCGTGGACGACCTCGTGGGCAAGCTGAAGGAGGGGGGCCTGATCTGAGCCCCCGGCCGGTGAGTGCAGCCCCTGCCCCGGCAGGGCTGGGCACGGGTGGGGGCGCTCTCCCCTTGCAGATACTGACAGTACTAGGGAGAGAACCCAGGAGTCCTGGCTGTCAGCCCCCCCACTCTAACTACTAGACCGCACTCCACTTCCGGAGCTGAGAGATCATCCCAGGAGTCTTGGCCCACCCCTGCTCTAACCACAAGAGCCCACTCCCCTTCTAGAGCCAGGGGTAGAACCCAGGAGTCCTGGCCCCTCCCTTCCCTTCCCCCCCGCCCCTGGAGTCGTCCCCCCAACTCTGGCACTGATCTCTCTGTGGCTTGTTTCTCTTCCAGCCCCTCCTGGAGCCGCTGCACCCGGCTCTCCTGCTGCTGTGACGGGCGGTGCCTTGGGGGTCCCCATCCCCGCGACCTGGCACTGCCCCCCATGATTGTAACCGTGCTGCCTTCCGGCCCCGCCGGCTGTCCCTCGAGCCGCTGCTCCGTCAGCCCTGTGCTCGGGAACCATAAAGCCCTCTGGGTCTTTGGAGAGTCGCTGTCCGTCTGTCGTGCATCCGCCCCCCTCTTCTGCCCCAGCCGTGCCTGGGGAGGGGCCCTGGCTTTGGGGTCTCCCCAGGCCTAGAGGGGGGACTGACGGTGGGTTTTGTGGAATAAAGGTGGGGTGTACAGGGACTGGGGGTGGGATTATGGGCAATTATGGGGGTGGGGTTTATTGTAGAATGGGCGTGGCTTGGGAAGACAGGGTGGGGCTGCAGGGGGAAGAGGTGCAGATTATGGGGGGGAGTGGTAGGGGTGGGGCTTATTGGGGGTGGGATGCCTGGGGGTGGGGCTTATTGGAGGAATGATTCCCAGGAGCTGGTGCAGACCCCCCAGGGAGGCATGAACGGGGGCCTGTCACCAGAGCTGGGAACAATCCCTGGGGGGTTTGGCCAGGTGGCTCCTCCCCTCGCTTGCAACCCAGGATCTGGGACCATTGGAGGAAAAGCAAAGGAGGTGGATCTTTCTGTTCCCCTGTGGAACTCCCTGCCACTGTGAATGTTCATCCTCCTGCACGGCTCCATGTGCTGGGCGTAGCAGAGCCCCTGGGGGGCCAGGGGAGATGAGCCCCTGGGGGCGGCAGCCCAGCTCCCACCTCTTCCTCTGCCACAGTTGGCCCAGGTCAGTGTCCATCCTGCATGAGATGGGCCTCAGTTCACCCCGGCTCTGGGGCCCTGCCTGCTGCAGCCAGCCCCAGGCTGAATTTGTGGGGGGGGAGGGAGCACTTTAAAAATGGGTCCATCAAATCAGTGCTCAGGAGGGGAGGATCCCCCCAAATCCAGTGTGAAAAGGGAGGTTGCAGAGTGTCCTGGCAAGCAGGGGCTGGCATGGGGGGGGTCCCCAGGGAGCCATGGGGGGAGCCCTGCAGGGCAAAGGAGGGGGGAAGAGGTTTTGGCTGAACTCAGTGCTAGGGCAGGGGGTGAACGGCTGCCATGGCCCCTTGAACGGGCCCTCTGCTGGGTGGGGGGGGCTGAGTCCATCTGCTTCCACGCCAAAGAGGCTGATGACACACACACACACCCCTCCCCCCCCCCCACAATTTTCCCTGCCCTGCATTTGGCTGCTGTGGGGGCTCAGCTCAGCTTGGCTGATGCACGGATGCAGCCACCTCTGGGCTGGAGCAACCACATACAACGCGGCGGGGGGACGGTTTGCCCAGCGCTGAGATGCCGCAGCTGGGGAGCAGGGCAGAGAGATGCTGCGGGTTGCCAATTACAGCAGCTGCCGCCTGCGCCGATGGGGGCTGGTCCCCCCCACAGAGGAACAACCCCCCCCCCCCAGGACCTATTGCTAGAAAGGGCTCGACCCCTCCCCGGCAGCCTCCTTCCGCCCCCCCCGCCTGTGCCCTGCCCCCTGCCCCACCCGCTCCCTCCCCCTCCTGCCCCCCTGCCTGTGCTCTGCACCCTGCCCCCCCGCTCCCTGCCCTCCGACCCCCCCCGTGCCCCGCACTCTGTCCCCAACCCGCACCCTGCCCTTCCCAACCCCCCGTGCCCCGCACCCTGCCCCTCCCACGGCCCCGCCTGTGCTCCGCACCCTGCCCCTCCCACTGCCCAGCCTCTCCCAACCCCCCCATGCCCCGCTCCCTGTCCCCCCCCCGCACCCTGCCTCTCCCACTGCCCAGCCTCTGCTCCGCACCCTGCCCCCCGCTCCCTGCCTCTCCCAACCCCCCCCGTGCCCCACACCCTGCCCCTCCCATCCCCGCCTCTGCTCCGCACCCTGCCCCCCCCGCTCCCTGCCTCTCCCATCCCCCCGTGCCCCGCACCCTGTCCCCCCCCGCCCCCTGCCCCTCCCACTGCCCAGCCTCTGCTCCGCACCCTGTCCCCCCCCGCTCCCTGCCTCTCCCAACCCCCCCCCGTGCCCCGCACCCTGCCCCTCCCATCCCCCGCCTCTGCTCCGCACCCTGCCCCCCCCCGCTCCCTGCCTCTCCCATCCCCCCGCCTGTGCTCCGCACCCTGTCCCCCACCCACCCCGCCGGCTTAACCGGTTCCCCGCCTGCAGCGCCGGGAGAACTGAGCCTTTGTCCCCCCCCCCCCCCCAGGTGTTTGTGTCTCGGCCCCACTGCCCCTCCCCGCGCCCGGCCAGGTCCCCCCCCGCCCCTGTCATGGCCGGCGCCGCCCGGCTCCTGCTGCTGCTGCTGCTGGGTGAGTGCGGGGGGGGCCTGGGCTGAGGGGAGTCCTGCGGGGGGAGGGGTGAATGGGGGCCTGGCCCCTCCCCCCGGACCTACGCGGGGGGGAGACACGGTCCCGGAAACGTCAACACGGGACAGAATCGCTCAGGGAAGATTCACCGGAGCCTCCAGGGCTCCCCGGGACCTGCCCCCTCCGCCCCGTACTGACCCCCCCCCCACGGGCGAGGGATTCGGTGCCCACGGAATTGGGCTGGGGGAGGAAACGGTTCGGGAGAGAACCCAGGAGTCCTGGCTCCCAGCCCGCCCACCGCCCAGAGAACCCAGGAGTCCTGGCTCCCAGTCCCCCCCCCCAACCACTAACACCACTCCCCTCCCACAGCAGCAGGCCCCATTGGACCCCCAGGGACCCGATGAATCAGAGCCATGGCTCGCTGCGAGCGCCCCCCATCACTGCCCCCCAGCCCCGGCTCGGCCTGACGCAGCCTCTGGCCCCAGGCCCAGCCCACGGCCAGGCTGCAATCGACTGGGGCTGTTTCCAGGGGATGGGGGGGGCTCATCCAGCACAGAGCTGCAGCTGCTTCTGGGGTGGGGCAGCTGAGGAACAGCCACACATAACGCTGCACGGGGACGGCTCGCTAGAGATGAGAGCGGGAAGGAAGAAGGATCCTGTGTTAAATCCAGCCACAGGAGGGATCAGGCAGCAGGAAATCCCCCTCCTTGGCTATTGCCAAATCACCAGGGCCAATGCACGGGGGGCCTGATGGCCACAAAGGAGCCGGGGGCTGCGGGTCGGGAGTGAGGGGCACCGGCAGAGCTGGGGGATGGACCCAGGGCTGGGCTGGCAGGGGCTGCGGGTCGGGAGTGAGGGGCACCGGCAGGGCTGGGGGATGGACCCAGGGCTGGGCTGGCAGGGGCTGCGGGTCGGGAGTGAGGGGCACCGGCAGAGCTGGGGGGTGGACCCAGGGCTGGGCTGGCAGGGGCTGCGGGTCGGGAGTGAGGGGCACCGGCAGGGCTGGGGGATGGACCCAGGTCTGGGCTGGCAGGGGGCTGCGGGTCGGGAGTGAGGGGCACCGGCAGAGCTGGGGGGTGGACCCAGGGCTGGGCTGGCAGGGGCTGCGGGTCGGGAGTGAGGGGCACCGGCAGAGCTGGGGGGCGGACCCAGGGCTGGGCTGGCAGGGGCTGCGGGTCGGGAGTGAGGGGCACCGGCAGAGCTGGGGGGTGGACCCAGGGCTGGGCTGGCAGGGGCTGCGGGTCGGGAGTGAGGGGCACCGGCAGAGCTGGGGGGTGGACCCAGGGCTGGGCTGGCAGGGGCTGCGGGTCGGGAGTGAGGGGCACCGGCAGAGCTGGGGGGTGGACCCAGGGCTGGGCTGGCAGGGGCTGCGGGTCGGGAGTGAGGGGCACTGGCAGAGCTGGGGGGTGGACCCAGGGCTGGGCTGGCAGGGGGCTGCGGGTCGGGAGTGAGGGGCACCAGCAGCGCTGACCTTCTGCCAGGTTTCTCTCCGCATTGATCTATTTTGGGACGAGGCAGCTGCTCCCATCAAGGCTCCTTCTCCCCCAGTCCCCGGGCCGCTGGGTCCCTGACTCATCCAGAGGCGGGTGGGGAGGAGATCTGAGGCTGGGGGCTCTGCAGGGAGCTGAGGGGGCCAGGATGGAGGCTGCAGAATCCAGGCCAAGAACCGGCTGCCAAGGTCATCGCCGTGGAAAACGGCCCAGATAGAGCTTAGCCGGTGCCCCTCACTCCCGACCCGCAGCCCCCTGCCCGCCCAGCCCTGCCCCCCTCCGCTCTGCTGGTGCCCCTCACTCCTGACCCGCAGCCCCCTGCCCGCCCAGCCCAGCCCCCCTCCGCTCTGCTGGTGCCCCTCACTCCCGACCCGCAGCCCCCTGCTAAACCAGCTGCCCTGCCCCACACAGTGTTCTGCCGATACCTGTCAGGTCTAGCTCTGGGTGGGGAGTGGCGTCTAGTGGTCAGAGCACAGGGGGCTGGGAGCCAGGACTCCTGGGTTCCATCTCCAGCTCCAGGAGGGGAGTGGGGTCCAGTTGTTTTTGCTGGGGGGAGCTGGGAGCCCGGACTCCTGGGTTCTATTCCTCCATTGCCACTGGGTGCTCACAGCTGGCACGGGGGGTGGGCTGTGTGTGGGGATCTGAGCGGCTACTTAGCCGGTCTGGGGGGCTACAGCGGGTGGGGGGTGACTGACAGAGGAGAGGATTCAGTCTCCGTGTTGGGGGTGGGGGGAGCTGGACCTGCCCATTGGACAGGTGGCGGGGGAGGGGGAGGGCAAAGACTCCCTGGGACCCCTGGGCAGGGGTGGGGGGGCGGAACCGAGCCCGGAACTAACCAGCCTCCCTCTGTCTCCCCCCCAGGCAGCACGTTCCCCTTCCCCCTCCAGCTGCCCCCCGGCCCCCTGGCGGTGCTGCTGGGGGGGAACCTCTCGATCCCACTCTCCTACCCCCCGGCCCAGCCGCCCCCTAGAATCGTGTGGCAGAGGAACCAGATGGCGCTGGCGGACGGACACCTGGGTCCCAACGGCTCGGTGGCCGTGGCCCAAGCGTACCAGGGCCGGCTCAGCGTGGACCCCCAAGGGGGGGCGCTCACCATCACCCCCGTGGCCCTCCAGGACACCGGCACCTACACGGTCGAGGTCTTCCCACTGGGGGGCCAGGTGTGGCGGGGAGACGTCCAGGTGGAGGTGTACGGTAAGCGGGGGCGGCCCGGACGCCTGGGTTCTATGCCGAGCCCTGGGAGGGGAATGGGTTTTAGTGTATGGGGGGGGGAGCTCGGAGCCAGGACACCTGGGTTCTCTCCCCCCTCTGGGAGGGGAGCGGGGTCTAGGGGATAGAGAAGAGGGGGGAGGGGCTGGGAGTTAGGACACCTGGGTTCTCTCTCCCCTCTGCGAGGGGAGCGGGGTCTAGTGGATAGAGAAGAGGGGGGAGGGGCTGGGAGGCAGGACACCTGGGTTCTTTCCCCATGCCTGTTTCCTTCCCACAGAGCTGGTCGGGAAGGTCTCTGTGACGCCCCCTTCCCTGGAGGTGACCGAAGGCGCCAGGTCGGCGGTTCTCACCTGCACCCCCATGCGGGGCACCATCACCTGGACCAAGGATGGGCAAAGCCTGGACCAGGACCCCCGGTACTGGGTCTCGGCCGGGACCCTCCAGATCAGCTGGCCCAAGCGGAACGACACCGGCAGCTACGACTGCCACCGTGTCCAACCCCTTCAGCAATGGCACCGGCATCGCCCAGATCCGGGTCTACTGTGAGCGCAGGCTGGACGCCGGGGTAGATGGGCCTGAGCCGGGGGGCGGGCAGGCTGGGCCCCTCTGGGGCGGGGATCCCGGGCTGCCTGGGCCAAGGGGCAGCAGGGGAGACCAGACTCGCTCCCCCGGTTCTGACTCGGTTCCTTCCCAGACGGGCCGGACCCCCCCACGATCCACATCTCGTCGGACCGTGACCCGGAGCCCCAGCACTACGTCCGGGTGAACAGCACGGTGGGGCTCTCCTGCCGGGCCCGTCGGACCCCCCCGCCCAGATCTACTGGAGCCTGGCCGACGCCAGCGACCCCCTGGTCCCGGCCCAGCTGGACCTGACGCTGCCCCGGGTCCAGCTCAGCCAGGCCGGGCCCTACTCCTGCCTCGCCAGCAACCCGCACACCCAGCGCCGGCTCCGCGCCACCGTGACCCTCACCGTCACCCGTGAGTGCCCTGGGCCCTTCCCCTCCAGGACGGGGGCAGGCTGCCTCAGGGGGGCGGGGAATGGGGGACGGGGCCCATCCCCTCCAGGGGGCGCCAGCCCCCATCTGTCCCCAGGACGGGGGCAGGCTGCCTCAGGGGGGCGGGGAATGGGGGACGGGGCCCATCCCCTCCAGGGGGCGCCAGCCCCCATCTGTCCCCAGGGCGGGGGCAGGCTGCCTCAGGGGGGCGGGGAATGGGGGACGGGGCCTTTCCCCTCCAGGGGGCGCCAGGCCCCATCTGTCCCCAGGGCGGGGGCAGGCTGGCTCAGGGGGGCGGGGAATGGGGGACGGGTCCCTTCCCCTCCAGGGGGCGCCAGCTTCCATCTGTCCCCAGGGTGGGGGCAGGCTGGCTCAGGGGGGCGGGGAATGGGGCACGGGGCCTTTCCCCTCCAGGGGGCACCAGGTTCCCAGCCAGCCCCAGGGCAGGAGATTGGCTGGTTCGGGGGCGGGGGAGGGGCTATGGGCTGATCTGTTTCTCTCTCTCTCTCTCCCCCCCGACCCCAGAGATCCCCCCGGTTCCCCCTCCTGCTCCCTGGACTCTGTGGCCAATGGCACGGCCCTTCGCTTCCGCTGCTCCTGGCCGGGGGGCTCCCCGGCTCCCAGCCTCAGTCTGCAGGGGCTGCCGGGGGGTGGGGAGCAGGGCGTCGGCCCCGCCCTCGAGCGAACCCTGAGCTCCCTCCTGCCCACCCTGAGTGGTACCCGGGTCACCTGCCTGGGGAGACACCTCGCCGCCGAGGGGACCTGCAGCATGACTCCTGGTGAGACCCCAGCCCCAACGCCGGGGGGCAGTACCGGCTTCGGCCACTGGGGGCAGCACCGGGCTTGGGCCGGATGGGTAGGGAGCACTGACCCTGACCCTAACTCTAGGGAGGGGCTGGCACCCCCTGGGGGGAGGGGCAGGGGGTCCCTGCCACATGGGCGGGGCGTGGGCCGAGTCGGCAGCGTTGGGGTCCATGGATGGGGGGATGGTAGGAGTGAATGTCCAGTGGGTGGGGCTAGCATCCAGTGGGTGTGGCCTGGAGTGTGAGGGTGGAGCTAAAGTCCAGCGGGTGGGGGGACAGGGCCAGGATACTATGGGCGGGGCTAGCATCCAGATGCTACGGGTGGGGCTAGCATCCAGGGGGAGGGGCCAGGATTCTGTGGGTGGGGTTAGCATCCAGGGGGAGGGGCCAGGATGCTATGGGCGGAGCTAGCTCCAAGGGGGAAGGACCTGGAACGATGGGGCGGAGTTAACGCCTGGCAACTCCACCCAAATCAACCCCGCAACCCTCCCCCTCCCCCCAGAAGCCCCTTCTGGGGTCTCTCTCTCATTCCAGGCCTCCCTGGACCCCGGGGCACCGTCCTGCTGGATCTGCAGTGCCAGGGCACCTACCGGCCTGTGGAGATCACCTGGGCCCGGCTCGGGGAGCCGCTGGGTCCGGGTGGGCGGTACCGGGTCAGCGCCGACGGGGCCCGACTCACCATCAGCAACTTCACGGCCCCGCAGGACCTGGGGGGCTACTCGGTGCGGTGCCAAAACCCACTGGGCTCGCAGGAGAGTAACCTCACGCTGACGGGTGAGAACCCAGGAGTCCTGGCTCCCTACCGCCCTCTGCCACTGCTGTAACTGCTAGACCCCACTCCCTTCCCTGAGCTGCGGATGGAACCCAGGAGTCCTGTCCCCACAGATCAGGGGCACAAGCCCCTCCTTCTAACCCTCCCTCCTCTGTGCAGGTCCCTCCATCTCCGGCTGGAGCCTGGCGCGTGGTTCGGAGCCCGGCTCGGCCCGGCTGAGCTGGGTGGTTGCCGGAGGGCTCCGTGGTCACTGGGTTTTGGATCCAGGTCCAGGGGCCCCCCGGGGGCCGGGCGGCTGGGGAGTGGCAGACGCTGCAGACACTAGGGGGCGCCACTCGCTCCAGCACCGTGGTGGGACTCCAGCCCCAAACCCCCTATTCCTTCCGGCTGCTGCCCCTGCTGGGAGACGAGGCTGGGGAGCCCAGCACCACGCAGACGCTCCCATCAGGTGAGTATGGGGGGGCTGGGAGCCAGGACTCCTGGGTTCTCTCCCTGGCTTTGGGAGGGGAGCGGGATCTAGTGGTTAGAGCAGGGGGGCTGGGAGCCAGGGACTCCTGGGTTCTCTTTCCAGCTCCAGGAGGGGGAGCGGGGTCTAGTGGTAAGAGCGCGGGGGCTGGGAGCCGGGACTCTGGGAGGGGAGTGGGGTCTAGTGGGTTTAGAGCAGGGGTGCTGGAAGCCCGGACTCCTGGGTTCTCTCCCTGTCTCCTCTCTCCCTGCAGCCTCTACCCTGGGCCCCGGCGCCATTGCAGGCATCGTGTTGGGCTCGATCCTGGGCATGATCCTGCTCCTTGCCCTCCTCGTGCTCCTGATCTGGTTCCTCCGGGCGCGATGGGGTGAGTCCGAAGCCAGGGTCCCCCGCCCCCAGAGCATCCCAGGAAGGAGGTCTGGGGGCAGGATACAGTGCTCTCGGCCAATCAGATGCAAGGGTAGAATTGCTACCCTGCTCCTAGCCAATGGGAGGGAGGGCTGGTTTTATCCAATCAAATGCAAAGATTGGAATCACTGCTATGCCCGCGGCCAATCAGAAGAAAAGTGAGGGTGGGGTTGCTTAGATATGTGCTGACCAATCAGATGCAGGGATGGACATTGAGCTGTTTCTAGCCAGTCAGATGCAAGGGGTGAGATTTTTCCCCAGGCTTTGGCCAATCACACAGCAAGGGGGAGTCACTGTTTGTTGGCCAATCAGTTGCAAGGGGGCAGAGTCAATTAGATGTTGTCCAATCACAGCCAAAAGGCAGAATTATTCTCCTGTTCTCAGCCAATCAGATGCCAGGGTGGGCTTAGTGGCCTTCTACTGCCCAATCAGGAAGAAGGGGCCATTGTCATCGGCCAATGAGCATCAGCCATTGTCCAATCCAAATGCACTGGCTCTGGCATTATCCAATTGGAATTTGGGGGGAGACACAGAGCTTTGGGCACCAGCCAGTCGGAATTCACTGTTTCAGTTGGGGTGGGGGAGAGGGGGCTGGTACCGGCCAATCGAAATTCAGGGAGATGGGAAGGGGGGGGGGTGCCTTGGCACCAACCAATGAAAAGAAAGGGAATCAGTCAGTGGTCTTACCACCAGCCAATGAGAATTGAGTGTTCCTGGCACCAGCCAATCGGGCTCCTTTTCTCCATCCTAGGAAAGCAGGAGAAGATGCCCCTGACCCCACCCGGGACCCACCAGCATTACCTTCCCCGTCAGGTGAGAGTGAGGGGGCGGGGCCAGCTGGGGAGCAGGGCCTAGAGCTGGGTTCTGCAGATGATGACTTGCCTGTGCCTCAGTTTCCCCATCCTGAAGCGGGACGCTGACGGCGGGTTGCTCTGTTCCAGTTCCCAAACGGGAGAGAGTCTGACCCTGTCGAGCCCCCAGCACCCCCCTCCGGGGCATCTTTGCGCTGCTCCTGGGGGGATGGCAACCTGTCCTTCATCAGCTACGAGGACCATCTGCGCATCCACGGCCCCCCAGCCTCCGGGGTAAGTGCCCCCCCCTGCAGCATGGCAAAACCTACTGAGTCCCCACCCCACCCCCATTCAACCCTCGCCCATCCCCCCAGCACAGCGCCCCCTGCTGAGCCCCCATCCTGCCCCCTGAAGCACGGCGCCCCCTGCTGAACCCTCGCCCATCCACCCAGCACCCTGTTGTCCCCCCCTTGCAGCACAGCGCCCCCTGCTGTGCCCCCTAGCGCTGCTCGGGGGCATCGGGCAGCCCTGACTACTAGGGGAGAGCCCCCACCCTGCCTGTACGTCTCTCATTGACCTTCCTCTTCCCAGCCCGGGTGTCCTGGAGACGGCAGGGGCCCCGGGCTCCCATCTCTGGCCAGTGGGCAGGGCCCCAGGACAGCGCGCAGCGCCACGCAGGTGTGACTGGCCCAGGAGATCCGGCGTGGGAGCCAGGCGTCCGGGAGAGCCTTATAGGGGCTGAGTGCCAGCAATGAACCCAGGCGTCCGGGAGGCACCTATAGAATGGACTGAGCCTGCATAGGACGAGCCTCCGTGGGCACGGTCTGGGCCCCCTGGAGTGTCCCCTGGCCCTGTGCTGGCCCCCCAACCTCCCCAGAACAGACTATGGGACTAGGAGGGGTCCACCGGCCTCGACTGGGAGAAAGGGACTGGCCTGGAGGGGGCGGGACTTCCTGTCTTTCTTGGTGTGCTTGGGAAGAGGGTGGGACTTCCTGTTTTTGCAAATTATCTCAGGTTATACATAGCTCTGATTAGATCTCTGGAGAGAGAGAGAATTATGACTGTCTGTGCCTGCATCCCCCATCCCCATCCGTACCCCTCTGTGCACTCATCCCTCCATCCGCATCCTTCCTTCCATCTCCATCCACCCGTCCCTCCATCCGCATCCATCCATCTCCATCCTCATCTGTACCCCTCTGTCCACTCATCCCTCCATCCGCATCCTTCCTTCCATCCATCTCCATCCCCATCCTCCCACATCCCTCCCCCCATAACACCCATCCATGCCCCCCCCCCCCAGCTGTGACACCATTGCAGACGCCTGGTTTGGCAGGGGGGGCGGGAGGCTGACGGCGGGAGCTCGTTTCGGCAGCGGGCGGCGCTCTCACAGGGGTTGATCTATTTTGCGCGTAACAGCCATTTATATTTTTAACAACGTGATTTTGGAACTTTTCTTGCCCATCAAGCCCCTCCCTCCGGCGGGTGCGGTGGAGGCTGGTGTCTGTTGACTTCCTAGAGCAGCCTGAATCCACAGGGAAAGACTTGCCACCGGGGCACATTTTCTTTTAAACACGATTAACCTGTGGAACTCCCTCCCACATGATATGAAGGCCAGGAAGAGCCTGAAAGGACAGGAGATGCCCCCTCCTCGGGGTGGGAACGAGCCCTTCTGTGTGTGTTTTCCTAGCTGCAGCCCACACTGACCCCCCCCTCGGCCCCTCCCCACAGGGTCCCCCAAACTCCAGCTCGCTGCACCCCCCTCCCGCATGGACAATCTGTCCCCTCCAGACTGACGGACCCTGGCTTTGAATCATGACCCCAGCGCGGAGGGTCGGGGGCGGGGGGGCAGCCCCCAGACTGGCTGATCCATGGGGCAGAAGGGAGTGTAACAAACCAGGGCAGGATAGAGGGGCTAATTCATTTAACCCCTTGGCTTCAGAGAGAAAGGAGGGGGGACCGACGCCAGAGCAATGCAGTTAGAAGAGATGAAGGGGATAAGAGAGACCCTAAAGTTGGAGCGGGGGGCTGCGGGTTGGGATTGAGGGGCACCAGCAAAGGGGTGGGGGGCAGGACTGGGATATGGGAGCTCTGCACATAGAAACAGGTGCAAACAACCAATAATAGAGCCCCAGAGTCCTGGCTCCCCCCACCCCCCGCCGCCTCCCCCCACCACACTAGACCCCACTCCCCTCCCAGAGCCAGGGATGGAACCCAGGAGTCCTGGGGGTGGGGGGCTGGGCGAAGGGGGGTCTGTGTCCATGCGGTGGGGGGTTCCCATTGTTAGGCCCCGCTGAGTGGCAGTTTCCTGCCAGCTTCTTGTCCCCCCAAACCCGGCCACCGTACTGCCCCCTCCCGCCCCACACATGCTGGCCTCGCCCCCTCCCCCTCCCCCAGCCCCAAGCCAACAGTTCCCAGCATCCTGCAGGGCTCTGCCAGTGCCCCTCACTCCTGACCCACAGCCCCTGCTAGCCCAGCCCTCCGCTCCCCCTGCCCCCCAACTCTGCCGATGCCCCTCACTCCCAACCCGCAGCCCCTGCTAGCCCAGCCCTCTGCTCCCCCTGCCCCCCAACTCTGCTGATGCCCCTCACTCCCGACCCGCAGCCCCCCTGCTCCCCCAGTGCTGGGCTCCCCCTGCCCCCCAACCCTGCCGATGCCCCTCACTCCTGACCCATGGCCCTTGAAGAAGATGGCGGCTCCCTTTCCAGTGGCTGGAAAAGCAAATTCTCTGGCCTGCCGGGCCCGATCCTGCCCCCCTGGGCTCTGCGGCTCGAGGGGAAATAGCAAGATACAGAAATACAGGGTGGGGCAGTGGGGGGGGTCGTCTCAGCTTGTGCACCCACCGGGCCCATGGCATCCCCCATCCTCCACCTCCCTGGGTGCCCCCTCTAGTTCAGGGACCCCTGCCCTATGCTGGGGGGATTCTGTGCCCCCCAGTGCCCGTCCCCATGCCAGGGGCTCCCCCTGATTTTATTCTCCTTCCCCCTCCTTTCTCGCTCCCCTCCTGCTTCCCCACCCCCCTTTGAGTGCCCCTGGGGGCACTCACACAGCCCCTCCCCCACCTCCCCCACCGCCCCCCAGGGCGGAGTGGGTGTTGGGTGTGACCCCCACCCTGGGGCGTGTGACTGTGACACCCAGCCCCCCAATGGACATACCCGCGTCCACCCTTCAGCCATCCTCCCTCTGCCCCCATCCAGCCCGCCCCACCAGCCAGCCCCTCCCCCCACTATCCATCCACCCCCCCCCCAACCATCTATCTCCGTACACACCCCTCCATCCAGCCTCCCCCCTAGGAACAGAAGAACGGCCACACGGGGTCCGACCAAGGGGCCATCCAGCCCAGGGTCCCATCTGCTGACAGTGGCCAGTGCCCGGTGCCCCAGCGGGAGCGACCCGAACAGGGAATCATCCAGTGACCCACCCCCTAGCGCCCATTCCCAGCTGCTGGTAAACTGAGGCTCGGGGCCCCACCCCCACACCAAACACCAGGCCTGCGTTGCTGCTTTTATTGCATTTTATTGGAAAAAGGATTCTTGGGATTTATTTTTTATGGGTTTTTTTTCATGTCGTCCCCCCTCCCCACGGAGTTTTGACAAATGAAATGAAAGGGGGTTTGGATCAAAGGAAAATCAAGCGAGAGACCCCCAGAGAGTCCCTCGCGAGGGGAGCATGGGTGGGGGGGGGAAAGAAATGAGCCGCCCCCCACGGCACCAGACCCCCAGTGGCAATGGAAGACAAAGTGGCTTTTTAGGGGTTTCTTGCAATAAAGTCCCCCCCGCTCTTTTTTTTACAATAGTTTTTTTGTCGTTTTTTCCCATTTGTGTTGCAAACGTTGAGGTACAGAATCGAGCTGCGTGGCCCTGCCCCCCGTGAGCCTCTGGGCTGGGCCTGGCCACCTTTGGGGGCTCTGCTGTGGACCCTGCGGCCTGCCCCAGTCCTTCCCTGCTGCATTCCTCCTTCCGGTCCCTTCTCCGTTCCCTCTCTCCTGGGCTACCCCTCCGCTCCCCCCTTCGCCCATTCCTCCTCCCGGTCCCTTCTCCGTTCCCTCTCTCCTGGACTACCCCTCCGCTCCCTCCTCCGCTCCATTCCTCCTCCCGGTCCCTTTTCCGTTCCCTCTCTCCTGGGCTACCCCTCCGCTCCCTCCTTTGCCCATTCCTCCTCCCGGCCCCTTCTCCGTTCCCTTTCTCCCTGGGCTACCCCTCCGCTCCATTCCTCCTTCCGGTCCCTTCTCTGTTTCCTCTCTCCTGGGCTACCCCTCCGCTCCCTCCTTCACCCATTCCTCCTCCTGGTCTCTTCTCCGTTCCCTCTCTCCCACCACTCCCTCACGTATTCCATTTCTCCTTCCTCCATTCCTTTTTTCACTCCCTGCTGCATTCCCTTCATCCTGCTGCTCACCTTTCTCTCCTCCATTCCTCTTTCTTCCTTCTCCACCTCCCTCCCAGTGCAAGGTGCACCCCAGCTTCGTCAGCCGCCCTCCCACCCTTAACCTGCCCCCCCGGGCCTGAGATTCCAGCAACACCCCAAGGTGGAGAGAACAAGGACTCCCCCATCTAGGTCACCTGCAGCAGCCACTCAGCCCTTCAAAGCTCTTGCCCCCACCCCCATCAGCTACTCTCCCCCGCTTGCCAAAACCAGCCCACCTCCCTGGCTTTGGGAGAAACCAAGTCAGGAGCCAGCCACCGCTTTGCACGAGCTCCAAGCGTACAAACCAAAAAGGGGGTCAAGTGGGTGGTTTCCCCTTCTCTGTGTGTTTTGCACTGTGTTAACGCCTGGCTTGCACAATGCTAATTTCTGTTTCCACAGTCCGCACACCCTGATCACACCGGCTTTGCACAGTGTTGACACCTGTTCATGCATTCGGTACACCATGGTTACACTTGCTTTGCACAATGTTTACACGCTGTTTACACATACTTTACATGAGGTTTACAGATGTCTTGCCCCAGGTTTACACTCAGTTTACATGTGCTTTATGCATGTTTACATACGCTTGGCTGAGAGTTTACACCACATTTACCCGTACTGGTCACGCCGTTTACCTGTGCTTTGAAAACAGGGCGTGACATGTCTTTTGCACAGAATAGACACACTCCCTGCACCAGCCTTGCACAGTTTACCTGTGGCTGACACTTTACACCTGGCTTACATGCAGGTTGCAAAACCTTTACACCCGGTTTTACATGTTCACACATTCTGTGGGTGCCGTTCTACACCTCCTTTACACAGAGTTGACAAGTAGTTTGCACAAAATTACCATTCGGCTTGCACGTACTGTACCCGAAACATACACCATGTTTACGTGTGGCTTACACTTGGTTTACTCATGTTTACATGCTCTTGTGCGTGTGGTTTCAACCCTGTTTATATGATGGTCACAAAGTGTGGACACCCTGTTTCACATGCTTTAGCCAGGGTTTAGGTATGTGTTTTTTTTTTTTTCCCCACTAGCTCCCACGCTGCTTGCATGTGCTTTACACAGCACTTACATTTGGCTTGCATGTAACTGACTCATGCTTTACACAGACTGTACAACTCATTTACACGTATTTGCATCTGCTTTACACTGAATGTACACACGCTTTACAGTGATACTGCATGCCCTGTACATAAGCTGGTATATGCAGAAGTTAGGCCTTGCTCCCCCATTGTTTGCACTTGAGTTACTCAGAGTTTGCACCTTGTTTACATAGGTTTGACCTGTAGTTTACACCTTGTTCACCCCTGATTTACAGACAACTTATGCCATGGTTACACATTGCTTGCACCTCCATTGTGCAGAGTTTGCTCCTTGTTTGCACAGGCTTGACACCTGGTTCCTGGCTGTGAGCACTTCCTGAGTCCCACGTAAATCAAATTCACAACATCCATGTGCTGTAACACCCACCAAACTCTGCGCTCACTCACAACAGGGTGTAAAGACAGTGTAAGCCAGACGGAGTCACTCCACACTCCCACTGAAAGCAGACGCTGGCTCACATGGGTCTATATGAACTAGCACTGACGTACTACATGTGATTTGTCATGTTACATGATACCGTATGGCACATGGTTTGCACAGATGTGCATATTTACTAACTATAGCTGGCACATGTAGCTCACGTGCTTAGCACGTGTTAGTACACATGAGCTCCATCCCTAGGAATCTCCATCCTTAGAATTTTTAAGGCCCGGCTTGACAAAGCCCTGGCTGGGATGATTTAGTCGGGGATCGGTCCTGCTTTGAGCAGGGGGTTGGACTAGATACCTCCTGAGGTCCCTTCCAACCCTGATATTCTATGATTCTATGATCTCTGTGCATGGCTGTGGCTGACATATTGTTTACATGTGATTTCCACACAGTTAACACATGCTTCACTCATGGTTAATGCATGCTTTGCTCATGCTTTACACAGTGGCTTACCCATGATTTGCACGAAGTTTGCACATAGTTTATTTGTGTTTTGCACTGTGTTTACTCATGGTTTGGATATGGCTTACTCATGATTAGCATGTGTCTTGCACATATGGCTTTCAAATGTTCACTCATGAATTACACATGCTTTGCATATGATTTTACACACTGCTCACTCATTGTTTGCAGGTGGTTTACTAGTCTACACGTGATTTACTCATGGTTTACCCACGCTTTACACATTGTTTGCACATGGTTTACTCATAGCATACATGTACTTAGATCTTATTCATTGCTTGCAAGTGCTTTGCATTGTTTACACATGATTTACTCGTAGCTTCCATATGCTTTGCACACTGTTCACTCGTGCTTCACATATGGTTTACTCATTGGTTACATGATTCACTCGTTGCTTACATATGCTTTACAAATTGTTCGTAGACAGTTTGACACTGTTTGCCAGTACGTCAGCCAGCACTTTCATGTGGCTTGCACACGCTTACAAACTAAGCAGCTAGTTTCGCTGTAAACACAAGGTAAACGTGTGTAAAGCAAGTTAACAACCTCGCAAAAATGATATAAATAGTTATTTCATTCATGTAAACTCAATATTAACACCAAGGGCTTTTAGCAACGGAAATAACAAAGGGTCAGAACCCAGGTGCCAGGGAAAGAATTCAGAAGCTGTATTCTGGTCTACACGCTAGTGCCCCAAAGACACAGAAATGTTGCCAAGTTATGTGGAATGACTCCAGATTCCCCCGAGGGGAGCTAAGATCCGAATCCAGCCCTGAGCTCTGAACCATCTTGTAACTTGGGCTTTGATCGTTCCCATACTGTCCTGGGCGGAGGAAGCCATGTTTTGATCCCATAATGCCATGCAAGCAGCACGAGCCTTCAGGCTGGCGACTGAACCCATTTACACACCCGAAGTAGGTTGAAATCTGTTCCCCTGCCTCAGAGAAAGAGCCCCCATTGCCAGGAGCCAGATCTCAGCTCCTCCCAAGTGCAAAGCCTCGGTCACCTACCTGGCTTGAGACAGGCCCGACGGGACGGGACGGAGGAAGGAAGGATGGATGGAGGAGCATGGGGGTGGATGGAGGGGTGGATCTGTGGCTAGAGGGATGGAGGGGTGTGTATGGGGATGGATGGACAGACAGAGGGGTAGATCTATGGATGGACGGATGGATGCAGGGGGTGTATGCAGGTGGATGGATGGAGGGGTATTTGGGGATGGTTGGAGGGGTTTGTGTGGAATGGATAGCGGGGTGTGGGGAGGATGGATGGATGGAGGAGTACGTATGCAGATCGATGAATGGATAGACAGACAGAGTAGTGTCTGGGGATGGATGGAGGGATGGAGGACGGGGTTGTGTGGGGATGGATGGATGGACCAACAGACCGAGGGGCGTGTGTGGGAGGGAGGGAGGGGTGTGTGTGGGGATGGATGGGGTATTTGGGTAGGGTGAAGCTTAGCTCCCTGTCCCGCCTCTCTGGCCCCGCCCACATGCCAGCCCCACTCCGCCCCAGACCCTGCCCACATTCCAACCCGCTCGGCCCCAGGCCCCGCCCATACCCCACCCCTGCTCTGCCCCAGGCCCCGCCCACATCCCACCCGCTCTGCCCCAGCACCCTGCCCACACTCCACCCCAGCCCGGCCCCCGTGTGTCCCCCTCCCCGCTCGGCCCCCCCCTCCTCTCCTCCTCCCTCTCCCGCTAGCCCCCCCGGGATGCGGCGAGTGGCGGGCGAGGGGTTGAGGAGAGGCGGGACCAGGTGAGAGGCAGGGAGCTCCGGAGGGGGGTAGGATGGAGGAGAGCGGCTCAGACAGGCAGGGCGGGGGGGGGGGGTCTCGGGGAAGGGGCGGAGCAGGGGCGGGAAGAGGCGGGGCCACCACGGCCCAGGCGTCCGGCAGCGGGTGGGCGGCAGCCAGAACGAATCGCACTCCCAGAGGAGCCGATTCCAGATGCCTCGGGGGTCCCTTGGGGGGTGCGATGCGGAGGGGCTGAGCGTCGCTGAGCGGCCGACGCTCTGGAGCACCCCACCGCGGAGGGGCCGGGCAAGCACATCGCGCGGTGGCCCCTTCCATGCCACGGGACGCAAGGCGGGACGGGAAGTACTCGGAGCAGCGAGTTTCCCCTTCCGCCAGCTCCCCGGCCCGCGGTCCCTTCGGGGGGGTGGGGGGGCCTGCTTCGGACGAAGCCCCAGCGCAGGAAACGGAGCCGTGATGGCCGCCGGGGGCTGGCGGGCGGGACACAGCGTCCAAACGCTCTGCCCCGCTTTCTCCTGACCACGCAAGAGCACCACCGACTTTCCAGCGAACCTGGCCGGGAAGACGTCCCCAGAGCGAACGGAGCGGCACCCGGATTCGTGATGTGCTGGGGCGATTTGAAAGGCCCGGGAAGATCAGGAGAGAAGCGGTGAGGAGCTCGCTCCAGATGCCAGTCCAGTGGGCACTGTGGGCCATGACCCAAACCCCGGAGAATTATCCCAGGCTCCGTCGCTCTACGGGCAGGAAGGACAGAGTCACGCTGAGCTCGAATGCAAAGAAGACGGTGGTGGGGGCCAGAGCTAACCGCAGACGGGTCGGCGTTTGCCGGTCATGCTCACAGCTCGGCAAGGTGCGACCTTGGGACAGGACGAGTTCTCCAGGGCGCCACGCTTGCTGTTCGAATGCGACGGACAATGTCGTGGCTGCCGGGTGGAAAACGTCCGGCACCAGCACCGCAGACGGTGCCTTATTCCCACCGAGCCCTTTCCGCGGGGCCGTCGTGGACGGTCCGGGTGAGGGACAAGCTCTCGGCAAACCAGGAACTGCTAACGCCAGCCGAGATTTGTCTGCTACGAGGCGCCTGGCCCGAGGACGAAACCCGCCTCGCCTTTGACGCGGATGCAGAGCCATCAGTGGAAACTGCTCCCGGAGAGAAGAGACTCCGTGGTGCGGCCCCTGCCCGGTCCAGAGTCGGTGAGGCCGCGAAGGTCCCCAGCGGTCCAGTGAAGACGCCCGCCGAGGCGGCGTTGCCCTCGGATCTGGCAGGACGGCAGCTCCAGCGTGGGAATTGTCGCCTGAAGAATTCGGCTGGCGCGTGGTGTGATGCAGCCGTTTTCAACCTGGGCTCTGCGGGTTACGCCGATGGGGGCCGCGCCCCCCGCCCCCAACGCCTCAGGGGTCTGCAAATGGGGGTTTGCCAAGCACCGGGGTAAGGCCGCTTGGAGTCGGGCCCCGGCGTCTCTCTCGGGACGGCGGAGACGGTCGGTGCCGAGCTGCGCACCGGCCCGGAGGCGTCCCGTCGGTGCGGTTCTCGGGGGACGCCCAGCACGACGCCCTGCTGCAGCCATGCCGCGGACGGGGGGAGCGGTTGCCCCCGCTGGCGAGAGGGCAAGTGACCAGGCGGGGGACCGGCTCGGGGACAAGCCGGCTCCGTGGGTGCTCCCGGGCTGAAGCACCCACCAGCCACGGCTGTTCGGCGGGAGGCTCTTGCGGGAGGCGGCGGAGCAGGGGCGGGAAGCGGCAGATCGTAGGCGGGGCCTCGGGGGAAGGGGCGGAGATGGGGGCGGGGCCTCGGGGCCGGGGGCGCCCTGGGTTCCAAGGCAGAGGGGGCTTTCCAGCGATACCCAGCTCACCCCATTGCCGACGACAGGGTGTTAGCAAAACTGCCACCACCCGCCGGCCATGGAGCCGGGGGGGGAGACAGCGGAGAGAGTGTCCCCCCCCCTGCCGGCCGCAAAGCGAACACCATTGAAAGGACGGTCCTGCAGACGTTTACGACTCCAGTGACACCCCCCCCCGGCCCCTTGCTTTGCCTAGATTATCCTGCCCGACCGATGGGGAAAGGGGGGGGATGTGGGGATGGAAGGATGGAGGAGGTGTATGGGGATGGAAGGCGGGACGGATGGACAGAGGGGTGTATCCGTGGATGAATGGAGGGGTGGGGAGATGGATGGGTGGAGGGGTGGGGTGTGGGGGCCTGGAGAGATGGATGGATGTGGTGTGGGGGGGATGGATTGGGGGATGGGGGCATATGGAGCATGGATGGAGGGATGTATTACACCCATATACAGCAAGATCTGAAGCTGGCCCAAGGGGGCCACACACATGAGGAAGGGAGCAGGGTCCCCCTAGGGCTGATCGCGGAAGATTGGGAGTGGGGGAATTTCTCGGGGGGGGTGGGGGGGGGACCTGAGATTCGTGAACAGAAACTGGAATGATGAGAGATTCTAGACCTAGTGTCTTGACCTGTAGCCCCCAGTGATCCCAGCCCTCGGCTCCCCCCTCCCCAGCTCTGCCGGTGCCCTTCACTCCCAACCTGCAGCCCCCAGCGATCCCAGCCCTGCCCCCTGCCCCCCGGCCCCCTGCCAGCCCAGCCCTGGGCTCCCCCTCCCAGCTCTGCCGGTGCCCCTCACTCCCGACCTGCAGCCCCTGCCAGCCCAGCCCTGCCGCCTGCCCCCCAGCTCTGTGGGCGGAAGGGGTTAACAGGACCCATGAGCAGTGAGAGGCTCATGGTTTCTGGGCACTCAGCAGCTGGCGCATCAATGCCACCTGTTGATTCCTGCCACCCCCAGCCCCAGCCCCAGCTCACGCCTTCACCCCCCGTGTCCAGCCAGCGAGCGGCCTGCCCATCTAGCCCGGTATCCTGCCCTCTGCAACACAGCGCCCCCTAGTGCCACGCTGGGACATCGGGGCCAGCCCTGTCTGCCGGGGGAGAGCCCCCGCCCCACTCCCTGCAGCACAGCGCCCCCAGTACCGGGCCTAGAAACTGAGGCAGGGTGCGACTTGCCCAAGGTGGCCCAGGAAGTCTTTGGCAGAGCCAGAAATAGGACCCAGGTGTCCGGAGGCCCACGCACCTTCCCTCTCTAGCTGGGGTTCTGGCTGACACCGTAATACACCTAATAAATAGCACCCTTGGGTCCTAGGCCATGACTGCAGGGCCTGGGTGTTACCATAACACACCTAATAAATGGCCCTCGTTCGCACAGCGCCTGGTGTGATGGGGCTTTGGTCCGTGACGGGGGGTTCTGGGCACGACCGTCACCCACCAAACAATAATAACGGCCGCTATTGAGCGAATCGTCTTCATTACACAAAGCTATGTTTGCTGGTACCATAAAAACAAATAAAATAAAAAAAAGAACGTCGCTGAATCTGGTGCCCGGGCAAGCTCCCGGCACTCGGACAGACGCGCTCGGAACAAAAGACATTTGCCATTGTTTTAAAAACCCCCCAAAACGAAGGAAACTCCCAGGCCAAAAACCTGGGGACGTTTGTTCACACCTCACGTGAGGCGACCAAGATTCTCTTTGTCAACCCAGCCCTGCCCCACGTGTCTGATCCGATGATGGTTTTACTCCTGTTCTGTGCTGAGAAAATATCCGGCGGGGGGAAAACTCCCACGGGGGTTTCAGGGTGTCCCCCCGAGCAGATGGAAATTCTCCAGTGGAACGTTCTCTTTTTTCATTTAAAGATTTTTTGCTTTCGTAGCACGGTTTCAGAGGAGCAGCCGTGTTAGTCTGGAGCCGCAAAAAGAACAGGAGGACTTGTGGCACCTTCGAGGCTCGCACATTTATTTGAGCAGAAGCTTTCGTGAGCTACAGCCCACTTCCTTGGCTGCATGCAGTGGAAAATACAGTGGGGAGTATATAGTAAAAATATAGTATGGAAAAACAAAGTTAAAAAAATATTTATGTACCAAAACGGGAACAGAAAGAGGTGATGGACCCAAAATGACCCCCTCCCCTTCCAGAATTTCATTTCACAGAAAGTTTCAAATTTTGTTTGGTTCCATTTCAAGAGTTTCAAAAATTGTGGATTTTCCTGCGAAAATGGAGGATCCGATTCCCACCCGGCGATCCCAGAACCGCGGGGTCTTTTGCGCCGTTCTCTGAAACGGCAGCTCCCTGTGGGAGACATGCCCACCCCCTGAGCTGATCCACTGGGAGGGAGGCGGGATACCAGCCTCGATGGGCCCAGGGGTCTGATCTGGGGTTGCATGGAGTGAGCTGCTTACACATCTAGATGAGCCCATGGAATAACCCATCGTCCTAGGACCTTAGAGGATCAGCAAAGGAGACGTTTACCAGGTAATATGCCTGGAAAGAGCTCCGCCCTCATGGTTTATGCACACACACCCCTTTCCCAGGAGACCCTACAATAATAAGCCAAGCGAGCACAGTCCCGAGCACTTCCTGGCGACCCTACAATAATAATCCTAATTTGCACAACCCCCAGCTATCCCAAAGGACCCTACAATAATAAGACAAACCTGCACCGCCCCCCAGCCCTCCCAGAAGACACTGCAATAATACGTCAAGCCTGCACAACTCCTGACATTCTCAGGAGACCCTACAATAATATACCAAGTCTATACAGCCCAGCCATTCCCAGGAGGCCAAATAATAACAAGACAAGCGAGCAACCTCCAGCACTCCCAGGAGACCCTGCGATAACAAACCAGTGTGTAATGCCTCCCAGCCAGCCCAAATCCTTATGACAAAGGATGAAGGAAATTCCTTAGTCGGGTTCATTAACTTAATTTCATTAAGGTGATAAATACTCATCTGTTATTGTAGGGTCTCTCAGGAAAGTTGATACTCTCAGGACAGGTAGGGCTGTAAACATGCTGGTTGTTATTGTAGGGTCTCTCGGGAGGGATAGAGCTGTACGCATACCAGTTTGTTATTGTAGGGTCTCTTGGGAAGGACAAGGCTGTACCCATGCTGGTTGTTATTGTAGGGTCTCTCATAAATGCCAGGACTGCATTCCCATTCTGTTACTCTAACAGCTCCCACAAGCAGAGGGGATCGGCAAACCGGTGCGTCATGGCAGCAGCTGGGACTGAGTGGGCCCCTTTGTTATTGTAGGGTCTCCTGCCGCCAGGTCCCCACTTTGTAAACAACGACACCAACTTTGCAAATGTTTGCCAGGCTCCAGGAGAAGCCCGCCCCCCTACTCCCCGCCCCCCGGCAACTGCTTGAAGCCTGAGCCCCCCCATGAAGCCCTTCCCAGTCAGTCCCCTCCCGGTTGACTCACTCTGGCTCGGTGGGGATGGAGAGCAGCAGATGAGACGTCTCGGACCTGACCAGCCGCGCCCCCATGCACGGAGAGAGGGAAGGGGAGCTCCTCAGCCGAAGAGATGGGTGGTTCCAATGCTCAGCTATGAGCCTTCCTCCGTCCAGGGCTGGGAAGCTGGTCATCTGAGCTGGGCGTGTGAGCCCCCTTGTGCCCAGAGTGCAGGGAAGTAGCAGAATCAAGTTGCTGAATCCAAATCCCCAGGCAGCAGCCAGCTTCCAGTTCTGTCTTCTCCGAGCCGGGGGGTGGGGAAAAGATTGAAAAATGAAGGAAATTCTCAGCCCCCAAAACTTTGTGATCCTGGGAAATTCCCAGGCAAAACTGGCACTGACTGAAGGCAATTTGCAGGCCACAAAACTTCATGAACGATGAAAATTGCCAGGCAAAGAATTTATTAGCTGAAAAAATTCCCACTGGGGCAAATCGCTGGATTAAGTGAGGCAACTGACAGCTAAAAGGGGGGTATTTTTTGGTTTGGTTTGTTCACTAAGGAAATTCACAAAAAACTCACTGGATAAAGGAAAGGCTCACCTGAAAACTCAGTAAACCAGGGAAATTCTCACCTCAGAAAACTTTGTGAACGAAATAAATCTGCACCCCAGAACTGGGGTAATTTTCAGCCCACAAAACCCTGTGAACTAAGAAAGCCTGAAACGTGCATAAACTAGGGAAATTCTGAGCCCCTAAAACGTTTGTGAACTAAGGAAACTCTCAAGCCAAACCCAGTGTAAATTAGGATAAGTCTCAGCCCACAAAATTCCGTGAACTAAGGACATTTCCAGCTTCAAACCTGTGTCAATCAGAGCCATTCTCAGCCCCCAAAAGGTTGCGAACTAGGGAAATTCACAGCCTCAAACCTGTGTAAACAAGGGTCATTCTCAGCCCAATTTTTTTTTGTGAATTAAGGACATTTTCAGCCCAAAAACCTTTGTGAATTAAGGGTATTTTCAGCCTCAGACCTGTGCAAACCAGGGTAATTCTCAGCCCCAAAAAACTTTGTGAAGGAAGGAAATTTTCAGCCTCAGACCTGTGTAAACCAAGGGAATTCTCAGCCCGGAAAACTTTGTGAGCGAAGGAAAATCTCAGCCAGGAAAGCTTCATGAAATCAGGAAATTCAGAGTCCAAAACCTGTGTAAACAAGGGTCATTCTCAGCCCAAGAAACTTTGTTTGCTGAGGAATTTTTCAGCCCCAAACTAGGGAAATTCCCCACTCAAAAACTCCATGTGCTACAGAAAGGCCCAGCCCCCCACATTTGCGAAAGCCACCGAAGCTCGTCTTTCACGGCAGCTGAGAACCCCAAACTCTCCCAGAGAAGGGGAACAACCCCTCACCACAAGCCCTATTGCGGGGGCCCCCATGGGGCACAGAAGCACTGGCCGTTAACCCTTTAAAGCCCTGTGTCTTTGCAGGTCAGTTTGTTTGTCCCTTTAGAACAAGTCCGGCTGGAAGTGTCTGGGATGGAAAGTGACGGAAAATGGCCGTAGAAAGAAATGCATATTTTTTTTTGTCGTTTTTCTTTTTTTCTTTTTTCACATTTCCCTCACAGTGCTGGGGTTCTCGATAAGATTTGTTTCTTTGTTTTCTCTCCTCGTCTCTCCCGGAAAGGAGAAGGTCTCTCTCTCAAGCTCTCCCTCTCTGCCCAAGCCTCCTCTCCTTCCACTGCGTCCGCCGAACACGCTAGATCTTAAACAAGAGAGTCACAAAGGCAGACGACAGCAAGCCCAGGAACAAGGGGGACTCCATCCTGGTCACTGCTATGTTTTCCAGAGAACCGGGTCCTGGCAAGAGAAGAAAGAGGATTTCAAAGCCAGGGACTAGACTTTCAAGGGACTGGGGGCACCACGGGTGATTTTCAGAAGCATTTAAAGTACCTCACTGGCCTTCAGCATTTTAGAGAAGGGTGGTTTAGATTGCTGGGGGGGGGCTGGGAGCCAGGATTCCTGGGTTCTATCCCTGGTCTGGGAGAGGAGTGGGGTCTATGGCTTGGAGCAGAGGGGTGCTTGGAGCCAGGACATTCTATCTAAACGTTACTATACCCCTTTGGGGGTTTGTGGCTGGGCCAGTCTTCAAAGACAGGGGGCAGGGTCAGCTGTGAATTATGGGCGGGGCTGTTGGGAACGGTGGGCGGGGCCAGCGGTGAAGGACAGAGGGTGGGGCAGTGGGCGGGACGAGCCATTGCACGGGGCGGGGGGACGTACGTATCAGCCGCAGGCTTGCGTTGGAGACTCCCAGCTTGTTGGAGGCCAGGCAGCTGTAGTTCCCATAATGCCGAGCGGTGACGTTGTCGATGAGCAGCATGGAGCGTGTGCGCTCGTTCTGGATCTGCAGCCCCTCGAGGCCCCCAAAGAGTCTGCTGGGTCGGGGGCAAAGATGGGGGAGCATTACAAAATCTCACAGTTTCACACCTGGTAGGGAGTTTATCAGCAAACCAGCATGAAACACGACAAACTACAGAACCGGCTGGGTTAGTAGGGGGCTGTGGGTCGGGAATGAGGGGTACCAGCAGATCTGGGGGAACGCAGGGCTGGGCTAGCAGGGGGAAGTGGGTCAGGAGTGAGGGGCAACTGACAACCGACCTGACAAAGTAACAACCCACCAAACAACCATCCCAACAACTGACCCAACACACCAACAATCAGCCCAAGAACCAACCTAACCAACCAACAAACAATAGACCCAGCAACCAACCCAAACTGCCAACAACCGATGCGCCAAACAAAACCAGGAAGCCCCAGCAACCCAATAGACCAAACAACCATTAAACCAGAACCATCAAGAACCCTGATATCAAAGAGCCAACTAACCAATCGACAAGAAACTCAGGTGTCAAACAACAATTGTAGCCTACAAACCAACAATCAAGCCACCTGCCAACCAGTCATCTGAATAAACCAACAATCAACCGACCCAACACACCAACCATCAACCCAATAACCACACCAACAACCAACTCAACAAACCACCAATTCACTAACCCAACAACCAACCCAGCACACCAACAACCAACTCAACAAACCATCAATTCACTAACCCAACAACCAACCCAACACACCAACAACCAACTCAACAAACCACCAATTCACTAACCCAACAACCAACCCAACACACCAACAACCAACTCAACAAACCATCTGTGATAAATGAAGGGGGGTGGGTAGCTCCTTTGATGGACACCCACCCAGCCAGTTAGCTGTAAAATCCCTCTTGGTAGCTGTTCTCAACTTGCTTTACCTGTAAAGGGTTAAAAAGTCCCCAAGGTAAAGAAAAGAAAGTGGGCACCTGGCCAAAAGAGCCAATGAGAAGGCGAGAACTTTTTTTAAAATGGGGAAAGAAACTTTCCCTTTGTCTGTTGTTCTCTGGGCTGCAGGGACAGGGAGCAGCCCTGGGAGAGGCAGGAAAGCTGGGTGAGGTGTGAACCAAGTCTGAAAAATTATTTCCCATACCTGGAAGGAATCACTGGGACAGGGAATGTTTAAATAGACGTGATCAGGTTTATTTCTTTATTTTGGCTCCTGGACTCCTCTGTGCTAAACCCCAGATGCTTTTATTTGCTTGTAACCTTTAAGCTGAACCGAGTTCTGACTGCAGAAGACAGGGATTTCTTCCGACAGATGATGCGCTTGGAAGCGGAGGACAAAAGAGGAGCAAAGCACTTGGAGGCGGTGTCAAAGCTGAAGCGCTTAGAGCTGGAAAGGGCTAAGCTGGGTCCACCAGGTACAGTCCTTCTCCAGGTCCCGCTCCCCATTCCAAGAAATCCCCCACATACGAGGCAGGCGATGATACGGAGGCCTTAGATAATTTCTAACGGGCCTGCCTTGGGTCCAACGCCCCTCCAGACCGGTGTACGGTGGAGCTGAGGCCACAAATCAGTGGACCCTTAGCAGAGGTGGCAGCTGAAATGCCCAAAGAACACATGGACGAGTACGAACTTTTTAAACAAAAGGCCAGAATCAGAATGGGGCTAACACCCGAGCAGGCCCGTCGGCAGTTCAGAGCCTTAAGGTGGGAAACCAGAAGTGGCATTTTCCCGACACGCCCACCACATTGTGAAACATTGGGATGCCTGGCTATCAGGAGCAAGTGTTAAATCTCGGGAAGATCTGTCTCTCCCAATGCAAATGGAGCAATTCTTAGAGTGTGTTCCTGAGGAAATAGAAAGGTGCATCCTAGATGGGAAGCCCAAAACTGTAATCGAGGTGGGGGAGATTGTAACCAAATGGGTGGAGGTGGCGGAGAAGAAGGCGGCTAGTAGCAGTTGGCGGGGATACCACAAGGGGCAACCCGAGACGACACCCCACCATCGAAGTCAGCCCAAGGCCCCACCTTGCAAGGAGGAGCCCTCCACACAGCCAGGGAGACCCCAGCTGCCCTCTCGCCCTACCACCCCACTCTCCAACCACTCATCTTGCCCCAGCCCACAGACAGCTGGGTGATGCTTTAAATGTAATGAGCTGGGGCATGGGAAGGCCAACTGCCCCAAGAGCACCAGCCGACTGCAACTCATCACCCCAGAGTCCCACCAAGAGCCTTCAGGCCCAGATGTCTTGCAAACACCTCCAGAGCGAAGGGACACTGTGAGTGTGGGTGGGAG
The DNA here is from genome assembly GCF_965152275.1 of Natator depressus. Lineage (NCBI taxonomy): Eukaryota > Metazoa > Chordata > Testudines > Cheloniidae > Natator > Natator depressus. The sequence continues at coordinate 17,886,751 of NC_134257.1, forward strand.
GAAGATTACTGCGTGGCGAGACACTCAGCATGCACCAATCCCTGGTGGACCCCAAATTCATTGACCCAGAGGCCCACGGGATGGTGCAAGCCTCTAAGGCCAACTCTTTTAACTTGTCTACAGCCAGGTTGCCTGTCCAGTACAAGGGCTGGTCAGGGATATGGACTTTTGCAGTCTATGGCGATTATCCCATTCCCATGCTGCTGGGAGAAGACTTAGCCAACCATGTGAGGGTAACAAAACGGGTGGGGATGGTCACCCGCAGCCAGGCTAAACAGGCCTCCACACCTAACCCCATTCCTGAGCCTCCTACAGGGACCCAGCCCAGACCCCAGACCAGAGTCTATGACAGCGGTTGTAGATCCGGTTCCTGGGACCCAGCCAGAACCCGCCCAAGGATCGGAACGGGCGGAGCAGCCGCACCAGAGCCCGTGCTTGCAACCCCACCAGAGTCAGGGGAGCCGGCAGCAAAGGGCGCCACAGAGCCCGCCCCTGCAGCCACAGCGAAACCGGCGCGAGAGGCTCAACCGGAGCCTGAACCGCCCCCGCGGCGAGCGGGTCACAGCCGACGGAGACACCCCCGTCCCTGCATCGCTTCCAGTGGGACCACACCCCAAATCCATTTTTTTGCACGTGGGTGGTGGCAGCGTTTGCCAAGCCAAGGTCCGAGAGAAGCTGGAACCGTGGGAGTTCAATACAAGCCCGGAGCGGCCGGTATTAACGGTTAGAATCCTTGCGGGCCCCACTTCCTGCCCTCGAAGTGCCAGAGTGGGGAATCAGCCCTGACACCATCAATTAACTAACTCAGCAACGAACCCCGCAAACCAGCGACCAGCCAACAACCGACTAACGACACAAACCATCCCTCAACCAGCCCAACGACCAACCTACAAATCAACTGACCCCACAGATTAACACCAACAATCAACCCTTCAACCGACTCCACAAACCATCCATCACCCAGCGTAGCAACAATCATCCAACAACCAACACAAACCCCCAGCAAGGACAGAGAGCCCCGGAAAGGGGATTAAATCTGTCCTGGACGAGACCGTCACAGCTCAGATCTCACTGGGAGGGGAAATGTGACATCCAGTCTACCACAGATCACATGACACTGCATGGCCAATGAGAGGTCAGAGGGTCGCTGATTGGACGTCAGTCACTCCAGGGCAGGGCAAAGGGGCCCGTTCCTGGAGGGGGGTGGGTGGGGCCGGTTAGGAGGGTCACTCACTGCTTGTCATCCTTGAACCACTCAAATTCGGCAGGGGGCACGGCCATGGCCTCACATCTCAGCAGTGCCGGCTTCCCCATGGTGGGATAGGCGTCCTTCACGTCCTTGATGGTGGGAGGATCTGAGAGGAGAAAGCAAAGGAAAGAAGGAGAGGAGTTGGCGCCCCCTGGAGGGGAAAGGCCCCATATTCCATTGCCTGCCCCACTGAGCCAGCCAGTCCCTGCCCTGAGGCTGGATGGGAGCCGGCGCCCCCTAGAGGGGGAAGCCCAAAGGTTGACTCACAGTTGACTGTGATCAGGACCCTCTTGCTGTCGGCCACAGAGACGCCATTGGCCGTGACACACTCGTACTCCCCGGCCTGCTGCCTGTTGATCTCGGTGATTTCCAGATATTCCCCTTCGCTGGTGAACCCGTCTGTGTGTGGGGAGGAGGTGTGGAGCGGGGGGGAGACAGACACAAACACAGACTTACACACGAGAGAAAAGACACACAACAACACAACAGTTACAAACACCTCCTGAGGTACGGCCACCGCCTGCCAGGGCTGGGCCAGCAGGAGGCTGCGGGTCGGGAGTGAGGGGCACCGGCCAAGCTGCAGGGTTTTGGGGTGCCCAGGGGGCTGTGGGTCGGGAGTGAGGGGCACCGGCCAAGCTGCCGGGTGTTGGGGTGCCCAGGGGGCTGTGGGTCCGGAGTGAGGGGCAGCAGGTCGGGCTCCTGTCTGATTACTTCATGACAGCTCCAGCCCCCCCAGCCCCCAACTCTACCCAGATCCCCCTTTTCCTCAGCCCGACCAACCTCCCTTCCCCCATATCCCGGCAAATCCCCCCCAATATCCCCCTACCTTGATCCACCCCCCAACTGTCCCTTCCCCAAATCATCCCCTGCCTCCTCCTCCTCCCCTCCCACTCTCGCCTTCCCCCCCATCTGCAAATCGCCCCCTCCCCGGCCCGCTCCCTCTTACCTCTCAGCTGTCTCCAGGTCACGGTGGGCTCCGGTTTGCCCGTGGCCACGCACAGCAAATTCACGTCGCTCCCTTCGTTCACCGTCACGGCCGAGGAGATGTTCGTGATCCGAGCTGGCACTGTGGGCGGGGGGCGGAGAGCAGCGTCAGCCTCCGTCCCCCGGGGGGCGCCCTCCCCTCTGAGCCCCCACGCCTGGTGCTAGGGGTTGACCGAGTGGGGCTGGTACCCAGATGCCCCACCCCAGAGGTGGCCACATCTCAAAGCCAGATGAGGAGTCCCCATATAACCAGCCCCCACGCCCCACCCCAGAGGTGGCTGCATCCCAGGGCTGGGTGAGGGGTCCCTGTATAAGCAGCCCCCACGCCCCACCCCAGAGGTGGCTGCATTCCAGGGCTGGGTGAGGGGTCCCCGTATAAGCAGCCCCCGCGTCCCACCCCAGAGGTGGCCGCATCTCAGTGGCAGGCGGCACATGGGGTGTTAACATTGGACTCACCCTCCCCCCCTGTGGGACAATTTGGTGGAAAAGCCAAAAAAAGCCACCCCTTGACGCGAGTCTCCCCAGCCCCGCTAACAAGGCCCATTGTGAGAGCTGATTGGCCGAACAACGAGGGCCGCAGCCAATCAGGGCAAAGCAGCGAACAGCTGCAGCAGGGACCCCGCAATTGTCCCCCCGGAGCCAATCAGGGCCCATTGTCCCCACTTCCTGGCGCCGCGGACACCTGGGGGGGGCGGCTGAGATGGCAAAACCTCCCCGGTTCCTGGCTCCAATCACGCGCCCCGTGCCAGCCCCCTGGCCCGGGCCTGACATGTGGCCACCTCTGGGGCTGGGTATCCAGGGCCCCCCGGCCCGGGCCTGACATGCGGCCACCTCTGGGGCTGGGTATCCAGGGCCCCCTGGCCCGGGCCTGACACGCAGCCACCTCTGGGGCTGGGTATCCAGGGCCCCCTGGCCCGGGCCTGACATGCGGCCACCTCTGGGGCTGGGTATCCAGGGCCCCCTGGCCCGGGCCTGACACGCGGCCACCTCTGGGGCTGGGTATCCAGGGCCCCCTGGCCCGGGCCTGACATGCGGCCACCTCTGGGGCGCGGCACGGGGGGCTGGGTATCCAGGGCCCCCTGGCCCGGGCCTGACATGCGGCCACCTCTGGGGCTGGGTATCCAGGGCCCCCTGGCCTTGGCCTCACATGCGGCCACCTCTGGGGCGGGGCACGGGGGGAACTGACATCGCAAACTTAGCCCCAAGTCACAGGGCCCTGGGCAGGGCGTGGGGGGGGGATTCGGGGGTGTCGCAGGCACAAGGGATGGACGCACACATGGGTCCAGCACAAGCCCTACAGCAGGAGACAGCCCCGTCCCCGCTGCCCCCCCCAACTGGCCCATAGATCTCTGTGCAGCCCCTCCTCATGGCCCAGCCCCCCAGCTCCCATCCCCCACCACATGCACCTGCCCCCTCCCCCAGCCCCCAATCCCCCCTCCCCCCTCAGCCATGCATGCCTGCACTGACACCCCCCCCCACCCCCTGCATGATGACCCAGCCCCCTCCCTGTCCTCTGCTCCCACTGGTCTTTGATCCTCCATCTCTGCCCGTCCCCCCACCCCAGTCACTGCCCATCCCCCCTCCCCATCCCAGCCCATTCCCCTACCCCCAGGGCCCCACCCTCCTCTCCCTGGCCCTGCCTATCCCCATAACCCCACCCCCACCACTGCCCAGCCCCCCACCCCTCTCTGCCCCATCCCATCCCATCCCCCCCCTCGGGCCCAGTCACTGCCCAGCCCCGCCCCCTGCCCCCACTGGTCCTCACTCCTCCATCTCTGCCCATCCCCCACCCCAGTCACTACCCATCCCCTCACCCCCCCCCGCCCCATGCCAGTCCCCCCCTCGGGTCCAGCCCCCTACCCCTCTCTGCCCCAGCCCAGCCCCACATCCTCATCCCCCCAGCCCAGCCCCCAGGGCCCCCACCCTCCTCGCCCTGTCCCTGCCTATCCCCCCCCTCGGGCCCAGCCCTCCCCCGGCCCGTACCGTGCACGATGAGGTAGACCTGGGCCGTGTGGGGCCTGGCCTGGGTCTGGAAGGAGCAGGTGTACAGCCCCTCGTCCCACACGTCCACCTGGGCCACGAGGATGCTGAACTCGGCCGGGCTGTTGGTGAGGAGCCGGACCCGCGGGTCGATGGACCACTTGTCGTTCCCCGCAAACAGGATGTTGGAGCGGTTGAGCCAGGCCACCCGGGTCACCTGCTCGTCGATGTAACAGCTGGGGGCAGAGACAGCGGGGGCTGCGGGTCAGGAGTGAGGGGCGCCGGGGAGCCCGGGGCTGGGCTGGCAGGGGGCTGTGGGTCGGGAGTGAGGGGCGCCGGGGAGCCCGGGGCTGGGCTGGCAGGGGGCTGCGGGTCGGGAGTGAGGGGCGCCGGGGAGCCCGGGGCTGGGCTGGCAGGGGGCTGCGGGTCAGGAGTCAGGGGCGCCGGGGAGCCCGGGGCTGGGCTGGTAGGGGGCTGCGGGTCAGGAGTGAGGAGCGCCGGGGAGCCCGGGGCAGGGCTGGCAGGGGGCTGCGGGTCAGGAGTGAGGGGCGCCGGGGAGTGAGGGGCGCCGGGGAGCCCGGGGCTGGGCTGGCAGGGGGCTGCGGGTCGGGAGTGAGGGGCGCCGGGGAGCCCGGGGCTGGGCTGGCAGGGGGCTGCGGGTCGGGAGTGAGGGGCGCCGGGGAGCCCGGGGCTGGGCTGGCAGGGGGCTGCGGGTCGGGAGTGAGGGGCGCCGGGGAGCCCGGGGCTGGGCTGGCAGGGGGCTGCGGGTCGGGAGTGAGGGGCGCCGGGGAGCCCGGGGCTGGGCTGGCAGGGGGCTGCGGGTCAGGAGTCAGGGGCGCCGGGGAGCCCGGGGCTGGGCTGGCAGGGGGCTGCGGGTCGGGAGTGAGGGGTGCCGGGGAGCCCGGGGCAGGGCTGGCAGGGGGCTGCGGGTCGGGAGTGAGGGGCGCCGGGGAG